>NW_028242303.1:0-108431 GCF_964263255.1 Lissotriton vulgaris
GGTATTCAACATGAGGCCTGATCCAAATGACATGTTGAATCATTTTTGGTAGAGTCCAAAAAATCCATTTTCGGATGAAAAACGATGACCCCGGACCAGTCGAACGTTGAAAAATTTTTCAATATTGATGAAATTTTAATATTTAATCTTTTCACTTTAAATGACGGTTGGATGTGAGTTATTACTTTTTCAACTAAAATAAGTGTGTTTAAAGTCATTTCTGTGCCTGAAATTGGTCAAAATTGAAGATTTTGAGTAAGCAAAACTCTGTAAAAATGGCAGTTTTTGTCAATGTGAGGGTTTAAAAAGTGGTTATTCAACATGAGGCCCGATCCAAATGAAATTTTGAATCATTTTTGGTAGAGTCCAAAAAATCAATTTTCTGATGAAAAACGATGACCCCGGACCAGTCAAACGTTGAAAAAATGGTCAATATTGATGAAATTTTAACATTTAATCTTTTGACTTTAAATGACGGTTGGATGTGAGTTATTACTTTTTCAACTGAAATAAGTGTGTTTAAAGTCATTTCTGTGCCTGAAATTGGTCAAAATTGAAGATTTTGAGTAAACAAAACTGTAAAAATGGCAGTTTTTGTCACTGTGAGGGTTTAAAAAGTGGTTATTCAACATGAGGCCTGATCCAAATGACATTTTGAATCATTTTTGGTAGAGTCCAAAAAATCAATTTTCTGATGAAAAACGATGACCCCGGACCAGTCGAACGTTGAAAAAATGGTCAATATTGATGAAATTTAAACATTTAATGTTTTGACTTTAAATGACGGTTGGATGTGAGTTATTACTTTTTCAACTAAAATAAGTGTGTTTAAAGTCATTTCTGTGCCTGAAATTGGTCAAAATTGAAGATTTTGAGTAAGCAAAACTCTGTAAAAATGGCAATTTTGGTCACTGCGAGGGTTTAAAAAGTGGTTATTCAACATGAGGCCCGATCCAAATGACATTTTGAATCATTTTTGGTAGAGTCCAAAAAATCAATTTTCTGATGAAAAACGATGACCCCGGACCAGTCGAACGTTGAAAAAATTGTCAATATTGATGAAATTTTAACATTTAATCTTTTGACTTTAAATGACGGTTGGATGTGAGTTATTACTTTTTCAACTAAAATAAGTGTGTTTAAAGTCATTTCTGTGCCTGAAATTGGTCAAAATTGAAGATTTTGAGTAAGCAAAACTCTGTAAAAATGGCAATTTTGGTCACTGTGAGGGTTTAAAAAGTGGTTATTCAACATGAGGCCCGATCCAAATGACATTTTGAATAATTTTTGGTAGAGTCCAAAAAATCAATTTTCTGATGAAAAACAATGACCCCGGACCAGTCGAACTTTGAAAAAATGGTCAATATTGATGACATTTTAACAATTAATCTTTTGACTTTAAATGACGGTTGGATATGAGGTATTACTTTTTCAACTAAAATAAATGTGTTTAAAGTCATTTCTGTGCCTGAAATTGGTCAAAATTGAAGATTTTGAGTTAGCAAAACTCTGTAAAAATGGCAATTTTGGTCACTGTGAGGGTTTAAAAAGTGGTTATTCAACATGAGGCCCGATCCAAATGACATTTTGAATCATTTTTGGTAGAGTCCAAAAAATCAATTTTCTGATGAAAAACGATGACCCCGGACCAGTCGAACGTTGAAAAAATGGTCAATATTGATGACATTTTAACATTTAATCTTTTGACTTTAAATGACGGTTGGATGTGAGTTATTACTTTTTCAACTAAAATAAGTGTGTTTAAAGTCATTTCTGTGCCTGAAATTGGTCAAAATTGAAGATTTTGAGTAAGCAAAACTCTGTAAAAATGGCAATTTTGGTAACTGTGAGGGTTTAAAAAGTGGTTATTCAACATGAGGCCCGATCCAAATGACATTTTGAATCATTTTTGGTAGAGTCCAAAAAATCAATTTTCTGATGAAAAACGATGACCCCGGACCAGTCGAACGTTGAAAAAATGGTCAATATTGATGAAATTTTAACATTTAATCTTTTGACTTAAAATGACGGTTGGATGTGAGTTATTACTTTTTCAACTAAAATAAGTGTGTTTAAAGTCATTTCTGTGCCTGAAATTGGTCAAAATTGAAGATTTTGAGTAAGCAAAACTCTGTAAAAATGGCAATTTTGGTCACTGTGAGGGTTTAAAAAGTGGTTATTCAACATGAGGCCTGATCCAAATGACATTTTGAATCATTTTTGGTAGAGTCCAAAAAATCAATTTTCTGATGAAAAACGATGACCCCGGACCAGTCGAACGTTGAAAAAATGGTCAATATTGATGAAATTTAAACATTTAATGTTTTGACTTTAAATGACGGTTGGATGTGAGTTATTACTTTTTCAACTAAAATAAGTGTGTTTAAAGTCATTTCTGTGCCTGAAATTGGTCAAAATTGAAGATTTTGAGTAAGCAAAACTCTGTAAAAATGGCAATTTTGGTCACTGCGAGGGTTTAAAAAGTGGTTATTCAACATGAGGCCCGATCCAAATGACATTTTGAATCATTTTTGGTAGAGTCCAAAAAATCAATTTTCTGATGAAAAACGATGACCCCGGACCAGTCGAACGTTGAAAAAATTGTCAATATTGATGAAATTTTAACATTTAATCTTTTGACTTTAAATGACGGTTGGATGTGAGTTATTACTTTTTCAACTAAAATAAGTGTGTTTAAAGTCATTTCTGTGCCTGAAATTGGTCAAAATTGAAGATTTTGAGTAAGCAAAACTCTGTAAAAATGGCAATTTTGGTCACTGTGAGGGTTTAAAAAGTGGTTATTCAACATGAGGCCCGATCCAAATGACATTTTGAATAATTTTTGGTAGAGTCCAAAAAATCAATTTTCTGATGAAAAACAATGACCCCGGACCAGTCGAACTTTGAAAAAATGGTCAATATTGATGACATTTTAACAATTAATCTTTTGACTTTAAATGACGGTTGGATATGAGGTATTACTTTTTCAACTAAAATAAATGTGTTTAAAGTCATTTCTGTGCCTGAAATTGGTCAAAATTGAAGATTTTGAGTTAGCAAAACTCTGTAAAAATGGCAATTTTGGTCACTGTGAGGGTTTAAAAAGTGGTTATTCAACATGAGGCCCGATCCAAATGACATTTTGAATCATTTTTGGTAGAGTCCAAAAAATCAATTTTCTGATGAAAAACGATGACCCCGGACCAGTCGAACGTTGAAAAAATGGTCAATATTGATGACATTTTAACATTTAATCTTTTGACTTTAAATGACGGTTGGATGTGAGTTATTACTTTTTCAACTAAAATAAGTGTGTTTAAAGTCATTTCTGTGCCTGAAATTGGTCAAAATTGAAGATTTTGAGTAAGCAAAACTCTGTAAAAATGGCAATTTTGGTAACTGTGAGGGTTTAAAAAGTGGTTATTCAACATGAGGCCCGATCCAAATGACATTTTGAATCATTTTTGGTAGAGTCCAAAAAATCAATTTTCTGATGAAAAACGATGACCCCGGACCAGTCGAACGTTGAAAAAATGGTCAATATTGATGAAATTTTAACATTTAATCTTTTGACTTAAAATGACGGTTGGATGTGAGTTATTACTTTTTCAACTAAAATAAGTGTGTTTAAAGTCATTTCTGTGCCTGAAATTGGTCAAAATTGAAGATTTTGAGTAAGCAAAACTCTGTAAAAATGGCAATTTTGGTCACTGTGAGGGTTTAAAAAGTGGTTATTCAACATGAGGCCCGATCCAAATGACATTTTGAATCATTTTTGGTAGAGTCCAAAAAATCAATTTTCTGATGAAAAACGATGACCCCGGACCAGTCGAACGTTGAAAAAATGGTCAATATTGATGAAATTTTAACATTTAATCTTTTGACTTTAAATGACGGTTGGATGTGAGTTATTACTTTTTCAACTAAAATAAGTGTGTTTAAAGTCATTTCTGTGCCTGAAATTGGTCAAAATTGAAGATTTTGAGTAAGCAAAACTCTGTAAAAATGGCAATTTTGGTCACTGTGAGGGTTTAAAAAGTGGTTATTCAACATGAGGCCTGATCCAAATGACATTTTGAATCATTTTTGGTAGAGTCCAAAAAATCCATTTTCTGATGAAAAACGATGACCCCGGACCAGTCGAACGTTGAAAAAATGGTCAATATTGATGAAATTTTAACATTTAATCTTTTGACTTTAAATGACGGTTGGATGTGAGTTATTACTTTTTCAACTAAAATAAGTGTGTTTAAAGTCATTTCTGTGCCTGAAATTGGTCAAAATTGAAGAGTTTGAGTAAGCAAAACTCTGTAAAAATTGCAGTTTTGGTCACCGTGAGGGTTTAAAAAGTGGTTATTCAACATGAGGCCTGATCCAAATGACATTTTGAATCATTTTTGGTAGAGTCCAAAAAATCAATTTTCTGATGAAAAACGATGACCCCGGACCAGTCAAACGTTGAAAAAATGGTCAATATTGATGAAATTTTAACATTTAATCTTTTGACTTTAAATGACGGTTGGATGTGAGTTATTACTTTTTCAACTGAAATAAGTGTGTTTAAAGTCATTTCTGTGCCTGAAATTGGTCAAAATTGAAGATTTTGAGTAAGCAAAACTCTGTAAAAATGGCAGTTTTTGTCACTGTGAGGGTTTAAAAAGTGGTTATTCAACATGAGGCCTGATCCAAATGACATTTTGAATCATTTTTGGTAGAGTCCAAAAAATCCATTTTCTGATGAAAAACGATGACCCCGGACCAGTCGAACGTTGAAAAAATGGTCAATATTGATGAAATTTTAACATTTAATCTTTTGACTTTAAATGACGGTTGGATGTGAGTTATTACTTTTTCAACTAAAATAAGTGTGTTTAAAGTCATTTCTGTGCCTGAAATTGGTCAAAATTTGAGATTTTGAGTATGAAAAACTCGGTAAAAATGGCAATTTTGGTCACTGTGAGGGTTTAAAAAGTGGTTATTCAACATGAGGCCCGATCCAAATGACATTTTGAATCATTTTTGGTAGAGTCCAAAAAATCCATTTTCTGATGAAACACCATGACCCCGGACCAGTCGAACGTTGAAAAAATTGTCAATATTGATGAAATTTTAACATTTAATCTTTTGACTTTAAATGACGGTTGGATGTGAGTTATTACTTTTTCAACTAAAATAAGTGTGTTTAAAGTCATTTCTGTGCCTGAAATTGGTCAAAATTGAAGATTTTGAGTAAGCAAAACTCTGTAAAAATTGCAATTTTGGTCACTGTGAGGGTTTAAAAAGTGGTTATTCAACATGAGGCCCGATCCAAATGACATTTTGAATAATTTTTGGTAGAGTCCAAAAAATCAATTTTCTGATGAAAAACAATGACCCCGGACCAGTCGAACGTTGAAAAAATGGTCAATATTGATGAAATTTTAACAATTAATCTTTTGACTTTAAATGACGGTTGGATATGAGGTATTACTTTTTCAACTAAAATAAATGTGTTTAAAGTCATTTCTGTGCCTGAAATTGGTCAAAATTGAAGATTTTGAGTTAGCAAAACTCTGTAAAAATGGCAATTTTGGTCACTGTGAGGGTTTAAAAAGTGGTTATTCAACATGAGGCCCGATCCAAATGACATTTTGAATCATTTTTGGTAGAGTCCAAAAAATCAATTTTCTGATGAAAAACGATGACCCCGGACCAGTCGAACGTTGAAAAAATGGTCAATATTGATGACATTTTAACATTTAATCTTTTGACTTTAAATGACGGTTGGATGTGAGTTATTACTTTTTCAACTGAAATAAGTGTGTTTAAAGTCATTTCTGTGCCTGAAATTGGTCAAAATTGAAGATTCTGAGTAAGCAAAACTCTGTAAAAATGGCAATTTTGGTCACTGTGAGGGTTTAAAAAGTGGTTATTCAACATGAGGCCCGATCCAAATGACATTTTGAATCATTTTTGGTAGAGTCCAAAAAATCAATTTTCTGATGAAAAACGATAACCCCGGACCAGTCGAACGTTGAAAAAATGGTCAATATTGATGAAATTTTAACATTTAATCTTTTGACTTTAAATGATGGTTGGATGTGAGTTATTACTTTTTCAACTAAAATAAGTGTGTTTAAAGTCATTTCTGTGCCTGAAATTGGTCAAAATTGAAGATTTTGAGTAAGCAAAACTCTGTAAAAATGGCAGTTTTGGTCACTGTGAGGGTTTAAAAAGTGGTTATTCAACATGAGGCCTGATCCAAATGACATGTTGAATCATTTTTGGTAGAGTCCAAAAAATCCATTTTCTGATGAAAAACGATGACCCCGGACCAGTCGAACGTTGAAAAAATGGTCAATATTGATGAAATTTTAACATTTAATCTTTTGACTTTAAATGACGGTTGGATGTGAGTTATTACTTTTTCAACTAAAATAAGTGTGTTTAAAGTCATTTCTGTGCCTGAAATTGGTCAAAATTGAAGATTTTGAGTAAGCAAAACTCTGTAAAAATGGCAGTTTTGGTCACTGCGAGGGTTTAAAAAGTGGTTATTCAACATGAGGCCCGATCCAAATGACATTTTGAATCATTTTTGGTAGTCCAAAAAAATCAATTTTCTGATGAAAAACGATGACCCCGGACCAGTCGAACGTTGAAAAAATGGTCAATATTGATGAAATTTTAACATTTAATCTTTTGACTTTAAATGACGGTTGGATGTGAGTTATTACTTTTTCAACTAAAATAAGTGTGTTTAAAGTCATTTCTGTGCCTGAAATTGGTCAAAATTGAAGATTTTGAGTAAGCAAAACTCTGTAAAAATGGCAGTTTTGGTCACTGTGAGGGTTTAAAAAGTGGTTATTCAACATGAGGCCTGATCCAAATGACATTTTGAATCATTTTTGGTAGAGTCCAAAAAATCCATTTTCTGATGAAAAACGATGACCCCGGACCAGTCGAACGTTGAAAATTTTTTCAATATTGATGAAATTTTAATATTTAATCTTTTCACTTTAAATGACGGTTGGATGTGAGTTATTACTTTTTCAACTAAAATAAGTGTGTTTAAAGTCATTTCTGTGCCTGAAATTGGTCAAAATTGAAGATTTTGAGTAAGCAAAACTCTGTAAAAATGGCAGTTTTTGTCACTGTGAGGGTTTAAAAAGTGGTTATTCAACATGAGGCCCGATCCAAATGAAATTTTGAATCATTTTTGGTAGAGTCCAAAAAATCAATTTTCTGATGAAAAACGATGACCCCGGACCAGTCGAACGTTGAAAAAATGGTCAATATTGATGAAATTTTAACATTTAATCTTTTGACTTTAAATGATGGTTGGATGTGAGTTATTACTTTTTCAACTAAAATAAGTGTGTTTAAAGTCATTTCTGTGCCTGAAATTGGTCAAAATTGAAGATTTTGAGTAAGCAAAACTCTGTAAAAATGGCAGTTTTGGTCACTGTGAGGGTTTAAAAAGTGGTTATTCAACATGAGGCCTGATCCAAATGACATTTTGAATCATTTTTGGTAGAGTCCAAAAAATCCATTTTCTGATGAAAAACGATGACCCCGGACCAGTTGAACGTTGAAAAAATGGTCAATATTGATGAAATTTTAACATTTAATCTTTTGACTTTAAATGACGGTTGGATGTGAGTTATTACTTTTTCAACTAAAATAAGTGTGTTTAAAGTCATTTCTGTGCCAGAAATTGGTCAAAATTGGAGATTTTGAGTATGAAAAACTCGGTAAAAATGGCAATTTTGGTCACTGTGAGGGTTTAAAAAGTGGTTATTCAACATGAGGCCCGATCCAAATGACATTTTGAATCATTTTTGGTAGAGTCCAAAAAATCAATTTTCTGATGAAAAACGATGACCCCGGACCAGTCGAACGTTGAAAAAATGGTCAATATTGATGACATTTTAACATTTAATCTTTTGACTTTAAATGACGGTTGGATGTGAGTTATTACTTTTTCAACTAAAATAAGTGTGTTTAAAGTCATTTCTGTGCCTGAAATTGGTCAAAATTGAAGATTTTGAGTAAGCAAAACTCTGTAAAAATGGCAATTTTGGTAACTGTGAGGGTTTAAAAAGTGGTTATTCAACATGAGGCCCGATCCAAATGACATTTTGAATCATTTTTGGTAGAGTCCAAAAAATCCATTTTCTGATGAAACACCATGACCCCGGACCAGTCGAACGTTGAAAAAATGGTCAATATTGATGAAATTTTAACATTTAATCTTTTGACTTTAAATGACGGTTGGATGTGAGTTATTACTTTTTCAACTAAAATAAGTGTGTTTAAAGTCATTTCTGTGCCTGAAATTGGTCAAAATTGAAGATTTTGAGTAAGCAAAACTCTGTAAAAATGGCAATTTTGGTCACTGTGAGGGTTTAAAAAGTGGTTATTCAACATGAGGCCTGATCCAAATGACATTTTGAATCATTTTTGGTAGAGTCCAAAAAATCCATTTTCTGATGAAAAACGATGACCCCGGACCAGTCGAACGTTGAAAAAATGGTCAATATTGATGAAATTTTAACATTTAATCTTTTGACTTTAAATGACGGTTGGATGTGAGTTATTACTTTTTCAACTAAAATAAGTGTGTTTAAAGTCATTTCTGTGCCTGAAATTGGTCAAAATTGAAGAGTTTGAGTAAGCAAAACTCTGTAAAAATTGCAGTTTTGGTCACCGTGAGGGTTTAAAAAGTGGTTATTCAACATGAGGCCTGATCCAAATGACATTTTGAATCATTTTTGGTAGAGTCCAAAAAATCAATTTTCTGATGAAAAACGATGACCCCGGACCAGTCAAACGTTGAAAAAATGGTCAATATTGATGAAATTTTAACATTTAATCTTTTGACTTTAAATGACGGTTGGATGTGAGTTATTACTTTTTCAACTGAAATAAGTGTGTTTAAAGTCATTTCTGTGCCTGAAATTGGTCAAAATTGAAGATTTTGAGTAAGCAAAACTCTGTAAAAATGGCAGTTTTTGTCACTGTGAGGGTTTAAAAAGTGGTTATTCAACATGAGGCCTGATCCAAATGACATTTTGAATCATTTTTGGTAGAGTCCAAAAAATCCATTTTCTGATGAAAAACGATGACCCCGGACCAGTCGAACGTTGAAAAAATGGTCAATATTGATGAAATTTTAACATTTAATCTTTTGACTTTAAATGACGGTTGGATGTGAGTTATTACTTTTTCAACTAAAATAAGTGTGTTTAAAGTCATTTCTGTGCCTGAAATTGGTCAAAATTGAAGATTTTGAGTAAGCAAAACTCTGTAAAAATGGCAGTTTTGGTCACTGTGAGGGTTTAAAAAGTGGTTATTCAACATGAGGCCCGATCCAAATGACATTTTGAATCATTTTTGGTAGAGTCCAAAAAATCAATTTTCTGATGAAAAACGATGACCCCGGACCAGTCGAACGTTGAAAAAATGGTCAATATTGATGAAATTTTAACATTTAATCTTTTGACTTTAAATGATGGTTGGATGTGAGTTATTACTTTTTCAACTAAAATAAGTGTGTTTAAAGTCATTTCTGTGCCTGAAATTGGTCAAAATTGAAGATTTTGAGTAAGCAAAACTCTGTAAAAATGGCAGTTTTGGTCACTGTGAGGGTTTAAAAAGTGGTTATTCAACATGAGGCCTGATCCAAATGACATTTTGAATCATTTTTGGTAGAGTCCAAAAAATCCATTTTCTGATGAAAAACGATGACCCCGGACCAGTTGAACGTTGAAAAAATGGTCAATATTGATGAAATTTTAACATTTAATCTTTTGACTTTAAATGACGGTTGGATGTGAGTTATTACTTTTTCAACTAAAATAAGTGTGTTTAAAGTCATTTCTGTGCCAGAAATTGGTCAAAATTGGAGATTTTGAGTATGAAAAACTCGGTAAAAATGGCAATTTTGGTCACTGTGAGGGTTTAAAAAGTGGTTATTCAACATGAGGCCCGATCCAAATGACATTTTGAATCATTTTTGGTAGAGTCCAAAAAATCAATTTTCTGATGAAAAACGATGACCCCGGACCAGTCGAACGTTGAAAAAATGGTCAATATTGATGACATTTTAACATTTAATCTTTTGACTTTAAATGACGGTTGGATGTGAGTTATTACTTTTTCAACTAAAATAAGTGTGTTTAAAGTCATTTCTGTGCCTGAAATTGGTCAAAATTGAAGATTTTGAGTAAGCAAAACTCTGTAAAAATGGCAATTTTGGTAACTGTGAGGGTTTAAAAAGTGGTTATTCAACATGAGGCCCGATCCAAATGACATTTTGAATCATTTTTGGTAGAGTCCAAAAAATCAATTTTCTGATGAAAAACGATGACCCCGGACCAGTCGAACGTTGAAAAAATGGTCAATATTGATGAAATTTTAACATTTAATCTTTTGACTTAAAATGACGGTTGGATGTGAGTTATTACTTTTTCAACTAAAATAAGTGTGTTTAAAGTCATTTCTGTGCCTGAAATTGGTCAAAATTGAAGATTTTGAGTAAGCAAAACTCTGTAAAAATGGCAATTTTGGTCACTGTGAGGGTTTAAAAAGTGGTTATTCAACATGAGGCCCGATCCAAATGACATTTTGAATCATTTTTGGTAGAGTCCAAAAAATCAATTTTCTGATGAAAAACGATGACCCCGGACCAGTCGAACGTTGAAAAAATGGTCAATATTGATGAAATTTTAATATTTCATCTTTTGACTTTAAATGACGGTTGGATGGGAGTTATTACTTTTTCAACTAAAATAAGTGTGTTTAAAGTCATTTCTGTGCCTGAAATTGGTCAAAATTGAAGATTTTGCGTAAGCAAAACTCTGTAAAAATGGCAATTTGGTCACTGTGAGGGTTTAAAAAGTGGTTATTCAACATGAGGCCCGATCCAAATGACATTTTGAATCATTTTTGGTAGAGTCCAAAAAATCAATTTTCTGATTAAAAACGATGACCCCCGACCAGTCGAACATTGAAAAAATGGTCAATATTGATGAAATTTTAACATTTAATCTTTTGACTTTAAATGACGGTTGGATGTGAGGTATTACTTTTTCAACTAAAATAAGTGTGTTTAAAGTCATTTCTGTGCCTGAAATTGGTCAAAATTGAAGATTTTGAGTAAGCAAAACTCTGTAAAAATGGCAATTTTGGTCACTGTGAGGGTTTAAAAAGTGGTTATTCAACATGAGGCCCGATCCAAATGACATTTTGAATCATTTTTGGTAGAGTCCAAAAAATCCATTTTCTGATGAAACACCATGACCCCGGACCAGTCGAACGTTGAAAAAATGGTCAATATTGATGAAATTTTAACATTTAATCTTTTGACTTTAAATGACGGTTGGATGTGAGTTATTACTTTTTCAACTAAAATAAGTGTGTTTAAAGTCATTTCTGTGCCTGAAATTGGTCAAAATTGAAGATTTTGAGTAAGCAAAACTCTGTAAAAATGGCAATTTTGGTCACTGTGAGGGTTTAAAAAGTGGTTATTCAACATGAGGCCTGATCCAAATGACATTTTGAATCATTTTTGGTAGAGTCCAAAAAATCCATTTTCTGATGAAAAACGATGACCCCGGACCAGTCGAACGTTGAAAAAATGGTCAATATTGATGAAATTTTAACATTTAATCTTTTGACTTTAAATGACGGTTGGATGTGAGTTATTACTTTTTCAACTAAAATAAGTGTGTTTAAAGTCATTTCTGTGCCTGAAATTGGTCAAAATTGAAGATTTTGAGTAAGCAAAACTCTGTAAAAATGGCAGTTTTGGTCACTGCGAGGGTTTAAAAAGGGGTTATTCAACATGAGGCCCGATCCAAATGACATTTTGAATCATTTTTGGTAGTCCAAAAAAATCAATTTTCTGATGAAAAACGATGACCCCGGACCAGTCGAACGTTGAAAAAATGGTCAATATTGATGAAATTTTAACATTTAATCTTTTGACTTTAAATGACGGTTGGATGTGAGTTATTACTTTTTCAACTAAAATAAGTGTGTTTAAAGTCATTTCTGTGCCTGAAATTGGTCAAAATTGAAGATTTTGAGTAAGCAAAACTCTGTAAAAATGGCAGTTTTGGTCACTGTGAGGGTTTAAAAAGTGGTTATTCAACATGAGGCCTGATCCAAATGACATTTTGAATCATTTTTGGTAGAGTCCAAAAAATCCATTTTCTGATGAAAAACGATGACCCCGGACCAGTCGAACGTTGAAAAAATGGTCAATATTGATGAAATTTTAACATTTAATCTTTTGACTTTAAATGACGGTTGGATGTGAGTTATTACTTTTTCAACTAAAATAAGTGTGTTTAAAGTCATTTCTGTGCCTGAAATTGGTCAAAATTGAAGAGTTTGAGTAAGCAAAACTCTGTAAAAATTGCAGTTTTGGTCACCGTGAGGGTTTAAAAAGTGGTTATTCAACATGAGGCCTGATCCAAATGACATTTTGAATCATTTTTGGTAGAGTCCAAAAAATCAATTTTCTGATGAAAAACGATGACCCCGGACCAGTCAAACGTTGAAAAAATGGTCAATATTGATGAAATTTTAACATTTAATCTTTTGACTTTAAATGACGGTTGGATGTGAGTTATTACTTTTTCAACTGAAATAAGTGTGTTTAAAGTCATTTCTGTGCCTGAAATTGGTCAAAATTGAAGATTTTGAGTAAGCAAAACTCTGTAAAAATGGCAGTTTTTGTCACTGTGAGGGTTTAAAAAGTGGTTATTCAACATGAGGCCTGATCCAAATGACATTTTGAATCATTTTTGGTAGAGTCCAAAAAATCCATTTTCTGATGAAAAACGATGACCCCGGACCAGTCGAACGTTGAAAAAATGGTCAATATTGATGAAATTTTAACATTTAATCTTTTGACTTTAAATGACGGTTGGATGTGAGTTATTACTTTTTCAACTAAAATAAGTGTGTTTAAAGTCATTTCTGTGCCTGAAATTGGTCAAAATTGAAGATTTTGAGTAAGCAAAACTCTGTAAAAATGGCAGTTTTGGTCACTGTGAGGGTTTAAAAAGTGGTTATTCAACATGAGGCCCGATCCAAATGACATTTTGAATCATTTTTGGTAGAGTCCAAAAAATCAATTTTCTGATGAAAAACGATGACCCCGGACCAGTCGAACGTTGAAAAAATGGTCAATATTGATGAAATTTTAACATTTAATCTTTTGACTTTAAATGATGGTTGGATGTGAGTTATTACTTTTTCAACTAAAATAAGTGTGTTTAAAGTCATTTCTGTGCCTGAAATTGGTCAAAATTGAAGATTTTGAGTAAGCAAAACTCTGTAAAAATGGCAGTTTTGGTCACTGTGAGGGTTTAAAAAGTGGTTATTCAACATGAGGCCTGATCCAAATGACATTTTGAATCATTTTTGGTAGAGTCCAAAAAATCCATTTTCTGATGAAAAACGATGACCCCGGACCAGTTGAACGTTGAAAAAATGGTCAATATTGATGAAATTTTAACATTTAATCTTTTGACTTTAAAT
The DNA here is from genome assembly GCF_964263255.1 of Lissotriton vulgaris. NCBI lineage: Eukaryota > Metazoa > Chordata > Amphibia > Caudata > Salamandridae > Lissotriton > Lissotriton vulgaris. The sequence goes on from NW_028242303.1 coordinate 13,531, forward strand.
GACGGTTGGATGTGAGTTATTACTTTTTCAACTAAAATAAGTGTGTTTAAAGTCATTTCTGTGCCAGAAATTGGTCAAAATTGGAGATTTTGAGTATGAAAAACTCGGTAAAAATGGCAATTTTGGTCACTGTGAGGGTTTAAAAAGTGGTTATTCAACATGAGGCCCGATCCAAATGACATTTTGAATCATTTTTGGTAGAGTCCAAAAAATCAATTTTCTGATGAAAAACGATGACCCCGGACCAGTCGAACGTTGAAAAAATGGTCAATATTGATGACATTTTAACATTTAATCTTTTGACTTTAAATGACGGTTGGATGTGAGTTATTACTTTTTCAACTAAAATAAGTGTGTTTAAAGTCATTTCTGTGCCTGAAATTGGTCAAAATTGAAGATTTTGAGTAAGCAAAACTCTGTAAAAATGGCAATTTTGGTAACTGTGAGGGTTTAAAAAGTGGTTATTCAACATGAGGCCCGATCCAAATGACATTTTGAATCATTTTTGGTAGAGTCCAAAAAATCAATTTTCTGATGAAAAACGATGACCCCGGACCAGTCGAACGTTGAAAAAATGGTCAATATTGATGAAATTTTAACATTTAATCTTTTGACTTAAAATGACGGTTGGATGTGAGTTATTACTTTTTCAACTAAAATAAGTGTGTTTAAAGTCATTTCTGTGCCTGAAATTGGTCAAAATTGAAGATTTTGAGTAAGCAAAACTCTGTAAAAATGGCAATTTTGGTCACTGTGAGGGTTTAAAAAGTGGTTATTCAACATGAGGCCCGATCCAAATGACATTTTGAATCATTTTTGGTAGAGTCCAAAAAATCAATTTTCTGATGAAAAACGATGACCCCGGACCAGTCGAACGTTGAAAAAATGGTCAATATTGATGAAATTTTAATATTTCATCTTTTGACTTTAAATGACGGTTGGATGGGAGTTATTACTTTTTCAACTAAAATAAGTGTGTTTAAAGTCATTTCTGTGCCTGAAATTGGTCAAAATTGAAGATTTTGCGTAAGCAAAACTCTGTAAAAATGGCAATTTGGTCACTGTGAGGGTTTAAAAAGTGGTTATTCAACATGAGGCCCGATCCAAATGACATTTTGAATCATTTTTGGTAGAGTCCAAAAAATCAATTTTCTGATTAAAAACGATGACCCCCGACCAGTCGAACGTTGAAAAAATGGTCAATATTGATGAAATTTTAACATTTAATCTTTTGACTTTAAATGACGGTTGGATGTGAGGTATTACTTTTTCAACTAAAATAAGTGTGTTTAAAGTCATTTCTGTGCCTGAAATTGGTCAAAATTGAAGATTTTGAGTAAGCAAAACTCTGTAAAAATGGCAATTTTGGTCACTGTGAGGGTTTAAAAAGTGGTTATTCAACATGAGGCCCGATCCAAATGACATTTTGAATCATTTTTGGTAGAGTCCAAAAAATCCATTTTCTGATGAAACACCATGACCCCGGACCAGTCGAACGTTGAAAAAATTGTCAATATTGATGAAATTTTAACATTTAATCTTTTGACTTTAAATGACGGTTGGATGTGAGTTATTACTTTTTCAACTAAAATAAGTGTGTTTAAAGTCATTTCTGTGCCTGAAATTGGTCAAAATTGAAGATTTTGAGTAAGCAAAACTCTGTAAAAATGGCAGTTTTGGTCACTGTGAGGGTTTAAAAAGTGGTTATTCAACATGAGGCCTGATCCAAATGACATTTTGAATCATTTTTGGTAGAGTCCAAAAAATCCATTTTCTGATGAAAAACGATGACCCCGGACCAGTCGAACGTTGAAAAAATGGTCAATATTGATGAAATTTAAACATTTAATCTTTTCACTTTAAATGACGGTTGGATGTGAGTTATTACTTTTTCAACTAAAATAAGTGTGTTTAAAGTCATTTCTGTGCCTGAAATTGGTCAAAATTGAAGATTTTGAGTAAGCAAAACTCTGTAAAAATGGCAGTTTTGGTCACTGTGAGGGTTTAAAAAGTGGTTATTCAACATGAGGCCCGATCCAAATGACATTTTGAATCATTTTTGGTAGAGTCCAAAAAATCAATTTTCTGATGAAAAACGATGACCCCGGACCAGTCGAACGTTGAAAAAATGGTCAATATTGATGAAATTTTAACATTTAATCTTTTGACTTTAAATGATGGTTGGATGTGAGTTATTACTTTTTCAACTAAAATAAGTGTGTTTAAAGTCATTTCTGTGCCTGAAATTGGTCAAAATTGAAGATTTTGAGTAAGCAAAACTCTGTAAAAATGGCAGTTTTGGTCACTGTGAGGGTTTAAAAAGTGGTTATTCAACATGAGGCCTGATCCAAATGACATTTTGAATCATTTTTGGTAGAGTCCAAAAAATCCATTTTCTGATGAAAAACGATGACCCCGGACCAGTTGAACGTTGAAAAAATGGTCAATATTGATGAAATTTTAACATTTAATCTTTTGACTTTAAATGACGGTTGGATGTGAGTTATTACTTTTTCAACTAAAATAAGTGTGTTTAAAGTCATTTCTGTGCCAGAAATTGGTCAAAATTGGAGATTTTGAGTATGAAAAACTCGGTAAAAATGGCAATTTTGGTCACTGTGAGGGTTTAAAAAGTGGTTATTCAACATGAGGCCCGATCCAAATGACATTTTGAATCATTTTTGGTAGAGTCCAAAAAATCAATTTTCTGATGAAAAACGATGACCCCGGACCAGTCGAACGTTGAAAAAATGGTCAATATTGATGACATTTTAACATTTAATCTTTTGACTTTAAATGACGGTTGGATGTGAGTTATTACTTTTTCAACTAAAATAAGTGTGTTTAAAGTCATTTCTGTGCCTGAAATTGGTCAAAATTGAAGATTTTGAGTAAGCAAAACTCTGTAAAAATGGCAATTTTGGTAACTGTGAGGGTTTAAAAAGTGGTTATTCAACATGAGGCCCGATCCAAATGACATTTTGAATCATTTTTGGTAGAGTCCAAAAAATCCATTTTCTGATGAAACACCATGACCCCGGACCAGTCGAACGTTGAAAAAATGGTCAATATTGATGAAATTTTAACATTTAATCTTTTGACTTTAAATGACGGTTGGATGTGAGTTATTACTTTTTCAACTAAAATAAGTGTGTTTAAAGTCATTTCTGTGCCTGAAATTGGTCAAAATTGAAGATTTTGAGTAAGCAAAACTCTGTAAAAATGGCAATTTTGGTCACTGTGAGGGTTTAAAAAGTGGTTATTCAACATGAGGCCTGATCCAAATGACATTTTGAATCATTTTTGGTAGAGTCCAAAAAATCCATTTTCTGATGAAAAACGATGACCCCGGACCAGTCGAACGTTGAAAAAATGGTCAATATTGATGAAATTTTAACATTTAATCTTTTGACTTTAAATGACGGTTGGATGTGAGTTATTACTTTTTCAACTAAAATAAGTGTGTTTAAAGTCATTTCTGTGCCTGAAATTGGTCAAAATTGAAGAGTTTGAGTAAGCAAAACTCTGTAAAAATTGCAGTTTTGGTCACCGTGAGGGTTTAAAAAGTGGTTATTCAACATGAGGCCTGATCCAAATGACATTTTGAATCATTTTTGGTAGAGTCCAAAAAATCAATTTTCTGATGAAAAACGATGACCCCGGACCAGTCAAACGTTGAAAAAATGGTCAATATTGATGAAATTTTAACATTTAATCTTTTGACTTTAAATGACGGTTGGATGTGAGTTATTACTTTTTCAACTGAAATAAGTGTGTTTAAAGTCATTTCTGTGCCTGAAATTGGTCAAAATTGAAGATTTTGAGTAAGCAAAACTCTGTAAAAATGGCAGTTTTTGTCACTGGGAGGGTTTAAAAAGTGGTTATTCAACATGAGGCCTGATCCAAATGACATTTTGAATCATTTTTGGTAGAGTCCAAAAAATCCATTTTCTGATGAAAAACGATGACCCCGGACCAGTCGAACGTTGAAAAAATGGTCAATATTGATGAAATTTTAACATTTAATCTTTTGACTTTAAATGACGGTTGGATGTGAGTTATTACTTTTTCAACTAAAATAAGTGTGTTTAAAGTCATTTCTGTGCCTGAAATTGGTCAAAATTGAAGATTTTGAGTAAGCAAAACTCTGTAAAAATGGCAGTTTTGGTCACTGTGAGGGTTTAAAAAGTGGTTATTCAACATGAGGCCCGATCCAAATGACATTTTGAATCATTTTTGGTAGAGTCCAAAAAATCAATTTTCTGATGAAAAACGATGACCCCGGACCAGTCGAACGTTGAAAAAATGGTCAATATTGATGAAATTTTAACATTTAATCTTTTGACTTTAAATGATGGTTGGATGTGAGTTATTACTTTTTCAACTAAAATAAGTGTGTTTAAAGTCATTTCTGTGCCTGAAATTGGTCAAAATTGAAGATTTTGAGTAAGCAAAACTCTGTAAAAATGGCAGTTTTGGTCACTGTGAGGGTTTAAAAAGTGGTTATTCAACATGAGGCCTGATCCAAATGACATTTTGAATCATTTTTGGTAGAGTCCAAAAAATCCATTTTCTGATGAAAAACGATGACCCCGGACCAGTTGAACGTTGAAAAAATGGTCAATATTGATGAAATTTTAACATTTAATCTTTTGACTTTAAATGACGGTTGGATGTGAGTTATTACTTTTTCAACTAAAATAAGTGTGTTTAAAGTCATTTCTGTGCCAGAAATTGGTCAAAATTGGAGATTTTGAGTATGAAAAACTCGGTAAAAATGGCAATTTTGGTCACTGTGAGGGTTTAAAAAGTGGTTATTCAACATGAGGCCCGATCCAAATGACATTTTGAATCATTTTTGGTAGAGTCCAAAAAATCAATTTTCTGATGAAAAACGATGACCCCGGACCAGTCGAACGTTGAAAAAATGGTCAATATTGATGACATTTTAACATTTAATCTTTTGACTTTAAATGACGGTTGGATGTGAGTTATTACTTTTTCAACTAAAATAAGTGTGTTTAAAGTCATTTCTGTGCCTGAAATTGGTCAAAATTGAAGATTTTGAGTAAGCAAAACTCTGTAAAAATGGCAATTTTGGTAACTGTGAGGGTTTAAAAAGTGGTTATTCAACATGAGGCCCGATCCAAATGACATTTTGAATCATTTTTGGTAGAGTCCAAAAAATCAATTTTCTGATGAAAAACGATGACCCCGGACCAGTCGAACGTTGAAAAAATGGTCAATATTGATGAAATTTTAACATTTAATCTTTTGACTTAAAATGACGGTTGGATGTGAGTTATTACTTTTTCAACTAAAATAAGTGTGTTTAAAGTCATTTCTGTGCCTGAAATTGGTCAAAATTGAAGATTTTGAGTAAGCAAAACTCTGTAAAAATGGCAATTTTGGTCACTGTGAGGGTTTAAAAAGTGGTTATTCAACATGAGGCCCGATCCAAATGACATTTTGAATCATTTTTGGTAGAGTCCAAAAAATCAATTTTCTGATGAAAAACGATGACCCCGGACCAGTCGAACGTTGAAAAAATGGTCAATATTGATGAAATTTTAATATTTCATCTTTTGACTTTAAATGACGGTTGGATGGGAGTTATTACTTTTTCAACTAAAATAAGTGTGTTTAAAGTCATTTCTGTGCCTGAAATTGGTCAAAATTGAAGATTTTGCGTAAGCAAAACTCTGTAAAAATGGCAATTTGGTCACTGTGAGGGTTTAAAAAGTGGTTATTCAACATGAGGCCCGATCCAAATGACATTTTGAATCATTTTTGGTAGAGTCCAAAAAATCAATTTTCTGATTAAAAACGATGACCCCCGACCAGTCGAACGTTGAAAAAATGGTCAATATTGATGAAATTTTAACATTTAATCTTTTGACTTTAAATGACGGTTGGATGTGAGGTATTACTTTTTCAACTAAAATAAGTGTGTTTAAAGTCATTTCTGTGCCTGAAATTGGTCAAAATTGAAGATTTTGAGTAAGCAAAACTCTGTAAAAATGGCAATTTTGGTCACTGTGAGGGTTTAAAAAGTGGTTATTCAACATGAGGCCCGATCCAAATGACATTTTGAATCATTTTTGGTAGAGTCCAAAAAATCCATTTTCTGATGAAACACCATGACCCCGGACCAGTCGAACGTTGAAAAAATGGTCAATATTGATGAAATTTTAACATTTAATCTTTTGACTTTAAATGACGGTTGGATGTGAGTTATTACTTTTTCAACTAAAATAAGTGTGTTTAAAGTCATTTCTGTGCCTGAAATTGGTCAAAATTGAAGATTTTGAGTAAGCAAAACTCTGTAAAAATGGCAATTTTGGTCACTGTGAGGGTTTAAAAAGTGGTTATTCAACATGAGGCCTGATCCAAATGACATTTTGAATCATTTTTGGTAGAGTCCAAAAAATCCATTTTCTGATGAAAAACGATGACCCCGGACCAGTCGAACGTTGAAAAAATGGTCAATATTGATGAAATTTTAACATTTAATCTTTTGACTTTAAATGACGGTTGGATGTGAGTTATTACTTTTTCAACTAAAATAAGTGTGTTTAAAGTCATTTCTGTGCCTGAAATTGGTCAAAATTGAAGATTTTGAGTAAGCAAAACTCTGTAAAAATGGCAGTTTTGGTCACTGCGAGGGTTTAAAAAGGGGTTATTCAACATGAGGCCCGATCCAAATGACATTTTGAATCATTTTTGGTAGTCCAAAAAAATCAATTTTCTGATGAAAAACGATGACCCCGGACCAGTCGAACGTTGAAAAAATGGTCAATATTGATGAAATTTTAACATTTAATCTTTTGACTTTAAATGACGGTTGGATGTGAGTTATTACTTTTTCAACTAAAATAAGTGTGTTTAAAGTCATTTCTGTGCCTGAAATTGGTCAAAATTGAAGATTTTGAGTAAGCAAAACTCTGTAAAAATGGCAGTTTTGGTCACTGTGAGGGTTTAAAAAGTGGTTATTCAACATGAGGCCTGATCCAAATGACATTTTGAATCATTTTTGGTAGAGTCCAAAAAATCCATTTTCTGATGAAAAACGATGACCCCGGACCAGTCGAACGTTGAAAAAATGGTCAATATTGATGAAATTTAAACATTTAATCTTTTCACTTTAAATGACGGTTGGATGTGAGTTATTACTTTTTCAACTAAAATAAGTGTGTTTAAAGTCATTTCTGTGCCTGAAATTGGTCAAAATTGAAGATTTTGAGTAAGCAAAACTCTGTAAAAATGGCAGTTTTGGTCACTGTGAGGGTTTAAAAAGTGGTTATTCAACATGAGGCCCGATCCAAATGACATTTTGAATCATTTTTGGTAGAGTCCAAAAAATCAATTTTCTGATGAAAAACGATGACCCCGGACCAGTCGAACGTTGAAAAAATGGTCAATATTGATGAAATTTTAACATTTAATCTTTTGACTTTAAATGATGGTTGGATGTGAGTTATTACTTTTTCAACTAAAATAAGTGTGTTTAAAGTCATTTCTGTGCCTGAAATTGGTCAAAATTGAAGATTTTGAGTAAGCAAAACTCTGTAAAAATGGCAGTTTTGGTCACTGTGAGGGTTTAAAAAGTGGTTATTCAACATGAGGCCTGATCCAAATGACATTTTGAATCATTTTTGGTAGAGTCCAAAAAATCCATTTTCTGATGAAAAACGATGACCCCGGACCAGTTGAACGTTGAAAAAATGGTCAATATTGATGAAATTTTAACATTTAATCTTTTGACTTTAAATGACGGTTGGATGTGAGTTATTACTTTTTCAACTAAAATAAGTGTGTTTAAAGTCATTTCTGTGCCAGAAATTGGTCAAAATTGGAGATTTTGAGTATGAAAAACTCGGTAAAAATGGCAATTTTGGTCACTGTGAGGGTTTAAAAAGTGGTTATTCAACATGAGGCCCGATCCAAATGACATTTTGAATCATTTTTGGTAGAGTCCAAAAAATCAATTTTCTGATGAAAAACGATGACCCCGGACCAGTCGAACGTTGAAAAAATGGTCAATATTGATGACATTTTAACATTTAATCTTTTGACTTTAAATGACGGTTGGATGTGAGTTATTACTTTTTCAACTAAAATAAGTGTGTTTAAAGTCATTTCTGTGCCTGAAATTGGTCAAAATTGAAGATTTTGAGTAAGCAAAACTCTGTAAAAATGGCAATTTTGGTAACTGTGAGGGTTTAAAAAGTGGTTATTCAACATGAGGCCCGATCCAAATGACATTTTGAATCATTTTTGGTAGAGTCCAAAAAATCCATTTTCTGATGAAACACCATGACCCCGGACCTGTCGAACGTTGAAAAAATGGTCAATATTGATGAAATTTTAACATTTAATCTTTTGACTTTAAATGACGGTTGGATGTGAGTTATTACTTTTTCAACTAAAATAAGTGTGTTTAAAGTCATTTCTGTGCCTGAAATTGGTCAAAATTGAAGATTTTGAGTAAGCAAAACTCTGTAAAAATGGCAATTTTGGTCACTGTGAGGGTTTAAAAAGTGGTTATTCAACATGAGGCCTGATCCAAATGACATTTTGAATCATTTTTGGTAGAGTCCAAAAAATCCATTTTCTGATGAAAAACGATGACCCCGGACCAGTCGAACGTTGAAAAAATGGTCAATATTGATGAAATTTTAACATTTAATCTTTTGACTTTAAATGACGGTTGGATGTGAGTTATTACTTTTTCAACTAAAATAAGTGTGTTTAAAGTCATTTCTGTGCCTGAAATTGGTCAAAATTGAAGAGTTTGAGTAAGCAAAACTCTGTAAAAATTGCAGTTTTGGTCACCGTGAGGGTTTAAAAAGTGGTTATTCAACATGAGGCCTGATCCAAATGACATTTTGAATCATTTTTGGTAGAGTCCAAAAAATCAATTTTCTGATGAAAAACGATGACCCCGGACCAGTCAAACGTTGAAAAAATGGTCAATATTGATGAAATTTTAACATTTAATCTTTTGACTTTAAATGACGGTTGGATGTGAGTTATTACTTTTTCAACTGAAATAAGTGTGTTTAAAGTCATTTCTGTGCCTGAAATTGGTCAAAATTGAAGATTTTGAGTAAGCAAAACTCTGTAAAAATGGCAGTTTTTGTCACTGTGAGGGTTTAAAAAGTGGTTATTCAACATGAGGCCTGATCCAAATGACATTTTGAATCATTTTTGGTAGAGTCCAAAAAATCCATTTTCTGATGAAAAACGATGACCCCGGACCAGTCGAACGTTGAAAAAATGGTCAATATTGATGAAATTTTAACATTTAATCTTTTGACTTTAAATGACGGTTGGATGTGAGTTATTACTTTTTCAACTAAAATAAGTGTGTTTAAAGTCATTTCTGTGCCTGAAATTGGTCAAAATTGAAGATTTTGAGTAAGCAAAACTCTGTAAAAATGGCAGTTTTGGTCACTGTGAGGGTTTAAAAAGTGGTTATTCAACATGAGGCCCGATCCAAATGACATTTTGAATCATTTTTGGTAGAGTCCAAAAAATCAATTTTCTGATGAAAAACGATGACCCCGGACCAGTCGAACGTTGAAAAAATGGTCAATATTGATGAAATTTTAACATTTAATCTTTTGACTTTAAATGATGGTTGGATGTGAGTTATTACTTTTTCAACTAAAATAAGTGTGTTTAAAGTCATTTCTGTGCCTGAAATTGGTCAAAATTGAAGATTTTGAGTAAGCAAAACTCTGTAAAAATGGCAGTTTTGGTCACTGTGAGGGTTTAAAAAGTGGTTATTCAACATGAGGCCTGATCCAAATGACATTTTGAATCATTTTTGGTAGAGTCCAAAAAATCCATTTTCTGATGAAAAACGATGACCCCGGACCAGTTGAACGTTGAAAAAATGGTCAATATTGATGAAATTTTAACATTTAATCTTTTGACTTTAAATGACGGTTGGATGTGAGTTATTACTTTTTCAACTAAAATAAGTGTGTTTAAAGTCATTTCTGTGCCAGAAATTGGTCAAAATTGGAGATTTTGAGTATGAAAAACTCGGTAAAAATGGCAATTTTGGTCACTGTGAGGGTTTAAAAAGTGGTTATTCAACATGAGGCCCGATCCAAATGACATTTTGAATCATTTTTGGTAGAGTCCAAAAAATCAATTTTCTGATGAAAAACGATGACCCCGGACCAGTCGAACGTTGAAAAAATGGTCAATATTGATGACATTTTAACATTTAATCTTTTGACTTTAAATGACGGTTGGATGTGAGTTATTACTTTTTCAACTAAAATAAGTGTGTTTAAAGTCATTTCTGTGCCTGAAATTGGTCAAAATTGAAGATTTTGAGTAAGCAAAACTCTGTAAAAATGGCAATTTTGGTAACTGTGAGGGTTTAAAAAGTGGTTATTCAACATGAGGCCCGATCCAAATGACATTTTGAATCATTTTTGGTAGAGTCCAAAAAATCAATTTTCTGATGAAAAACGATGACCCCGGACCAGTCGAACGTTGAAAAAATGGTCAATATTGATGAAATTTTAACATTTAATCTTTTGACTTAAAATGACGGTTGGATGTGAGTTATTACTTTTTCAACTAAAATAAGTGTGTTTAAAGTCATTTCTGTGCCTGAAATTGGTCAAAATTGAAGATTTTGAGTAAGCAAAACTCTGTAAAAATGGCAATTTTGGTCACTGTGAGGGTTTAAAAAGTGTTATTCAACATGAGGCCCGATCCAAATGACATTTTGAATCATTTTGGTAGAGTCCAAAAAATCCATTTTCTGATGAAACACCATGACCCCGGACCAGTCGAACGTTGAAAAAATTGTCAATATTGATGAAATTTTAACATTTAATCTTTTGACTTTAAATGACGGTTGGATGTGAGTTATTACTTTTTCAACTAAAATAAGTGTGTTTAAAGTCATTTCTGTGCCTGAAATTGGTCAAAATTGAAGATTTTGAGTAAGCAAAACTCTGTAAAAATGGCAGTTTTGGTCACTGTGAGGGTTTAAAAAGTGGTTATTCAACATGAGGCCTGATCCAAATGACATTTTGAATCATTTTTGGTAGAGTCCAAAAAATCCGATGAAAAACGATGACCCCGGACCAGTCGAACGTTGAAAAAATGGTCAATATTGATGAAATTTAAACATTTAATCTTTTCACTTTAAATGACGGTTGGATGTGAGTTATTACTTTTTCAACTAAAATAAGTGTGTTTAAAGTCATTTCTGTGCCTGAAATTGGTCAAAATGAAGATTTTGAGTAAGCAAAACTCTGTAAAAATGGCAGTTTTGGTCACTGTGAGGGTTTAAAAAGTGGTTATTCAACATGAGGCCGATCCAAATGACATTTTGAATCATTTTTGGTAGAGTCCAAAAATCAATTTTCTGATGAAAAACGATGACCCCGGACCAGTCGAACGTTGAAAAAATGGTCAATATTGATGAAATTTTAACATTTAATCTTTTGACTTTAAATGATGGTTGGATGTGAGTTATTACTTTTTCAACTAAAATAAGTGTGTTTAAAGTCATTTCTGTGCCTGAAATTGGTCAAAATTGAAGATTTTGAGTAAGCAAAACTCTGTAAAAATGGCAGTTTTGGTCACTGTGAGGGTTTAAAAAGTGGTTATTCAACATGAGGCCTGATCCAAATGACATTTTGAATCATTTTTGGTAGAGTCCAAAAAATCCATTTTCTGATGAAAAACGATGACCCCGGACCAGTTGAACGTTGAAAAAATGGTCAATATTGATGAAATTTTAACATTTAATCTTTTGACTTTAAATGACGGTTGGATGTGAGTTATTACTTTTTCCAACTAAAATAAGTGTGTTTAAAGTCATTTCTGTGCCAGAAATTGGTCAAAATTGGAGATTTTGAGTATGAAAAACTCTGTAAAAATGGCAATTTTGGTCACTGTGAGGGTTTAAAAAGTGGTTATTCAACATGAGGCCTGATCCAAATGACATTTTGAATCATTTTTGGTAGAGTCCAAAAAATCCATTTTCTGATGAAAAACGATGACCCCGGACCAGTCGAACGTTGAAAAAATGGTCAATATTGATGAAATTTTAACATTTAATCTTTTGACTTTAAATGACGGTTGGATGTGAGTTATTACTTTTTCAACTAAAATAAGTGTGTTTAAAGTCATTTCTGTGCCTGAAATTGGTCAAAATTGAAGATTTTGAGTAAGCAAAACTCTGTAAAAATGGCAGTTTTGGTCACTGCGAGGGTTTAAAAAGGGGTTATTCAACATGAGGCCCGATCCAAATGACATTTTGAATCATTTTTGGTAGTCCAAAAAAATCAATTTTCTGATGAAAAACGATGACCCCGGACCAGTCGAACGTTGAAAAAATGGTCAATATTGATGAAATTTTAACATTTAATCTTTTGACTTTAAATGACGGTTGGATGTGAGTTATTACTTTTTCAACTAAAATAAGTGTGTTTAAAGTCATTTCTGTGCCTGAAATTGGTCAAAATTGAAGATTTTGAGTAAGCAAAACTCTGTAAAAATGGCAGTTTTGGTCACTGTGAGGGTTAAAAAGTGGTTATTCAACATGAGGCCTGATCCAAATGACATTTTGAATCATTTTTGGTAGAGTCCAAAAAATCCATTTTCTGATGAAAAACGATGACCCCGGGACCAGTCGAACGTTGAAAAAATGGTCAATATTGATGAAATTTAAACATTTAATCTTTTCACTTTAAATGACGGTTGGATGTGAGTTATTACTTTTTCAACTAAAATAAGTGTGTTTAAAGTCATTTCTGTGCCTGAAATTGGTCAAATTGAAGATTTTGAGTAAGCAAAACTCTGTAAAAATGGCAGTTTTGGTCACTGTGAGGGTTTAAAAAGTGGTTATTCAACATGAGGCCCGATCCAAATGACATTTTGAATCATTTTTGGTAGAGTCCAAAAAATCAATTTTCTGATGAAAAACGATGACCCCGGACCAGTCGAACGTTGAAAAAATGGTCAATATTGATGAAATTTTAACATTTAATCTTTTGACTTTAAATGATGGTTGGATGTGAGTTATTACTTTTTCAACTAAAATAAGTGTGTTTAAAGTCATTTCTGTGCCTGAAATTGGTCAAAATTGAAGATTTTGAGTAAGCAAAACTCTGTAAAAATGGCAGTTTTGGTCACTGTGAGGGTTTAAAAAGTGGTTATTCAACATGAGGCCTGATCCAAATGACATTTTGAATCATTTTGGTAGAGTCCAAAAAATCCATTTTCTGATGAAAAACGATGACCCCGGACCAGTTGAACGTTGAAAAAATGGTCAATATTGATGAAATTTTAACATTTAATCTTTTGACTTTAAATGACGGTTGGATGTGAGTTATTACTTTTTCAACTAAAATAAGTGTGTTTAAAGTCATTTCTGTGCCAGAAATTGGTCAAAATTGGAGATTTTGAGTATGAAAAACTCGGTAAAAATGGCAATTTTGGTCACTGTGAGGGTTTAAAAAGTGGTTATTCAACATGAGGCCCGATCCAAATGACATTTTGAATCATTTTGGTAGAGTCCAAAAAATCAATTTTCTGATGAAAAACGATGACCCCGGACCAGTCGAACGTTGAAAAAATGGTCAATATTGATGACATTTTAACATTTAATCTTTTGACTTTAAATGACGGTTGGATGTGAGTTATTACTTTTTCAACTAAAATAAGTGTGTTTAAAGTCATTTCTGTGCCTGAAATTGGTCAAAATTGAAGATTTTGAGTAAGCAAAACTCTGTAAAAATGGCAATTTTGGTAACTGTGAGGGTTTAAAAAGTGGTTATTCAACATGAGGCCCGATCCAAATGACATTTTGAATCATTTTTGGTAGAGTCCAAAAAATCCATTTTCTGATGAAACACCATGACCCCGGACCAGTCGAACGTTGAAAAAATGGTCAATATTGATGACATTTTAACATTTAATCTTTTGACTTTAAATGACGGTTGGATGTGAGTTATTACTTTTTCAACTAAAATAAGTGTGTTTAAAGTCATTTCTGTGCCTGAAATTGGTCAAAATTGAAGATTTTGAGTAAGCAAAACTCTGTAAAAATGGCAATTTTGGTAACTGTGAGGGTTTAAAAAGTGGTTATTCAACATGAGGCCCGATCCAAATGACATTTTGAATCATTTTTGGTAGAGTCCAAAAAATCCATTTTCTGATGAAACACCATGACCCCGGACCAGTCGAACGTTGAAAAAATGGTCAATATTGATGAAATTTTAACATTTAATCTTTTGACTTTAAATGACGGTTGGATGTGAGTTATTACTTTTTCAACTAAAATAAGTGTGTTTAAAGTCATTTCTGTGCCTGAAATTGGTCAAAATTGAAGATTTTGAGTAAGCAAAACTCTGTAAAAATGGCAATTTTGGTCACTGTGAGGGTTTAAAAAGTGGTTATTCAACATGAGGCCTGATCCAAATGACATTTTGAATCATTTTTGGTAGAGTCCAAAAAATCCATTTTCTGATGAAAAACGATGACCCCGGACCAGTCGAACGTTGAAAAAATGGTCAATATTGATGAAATTTTAACATTTAATCTTTTGACTTTAAATGACGGTTGGATGTGAGTTATTACTTTTTCAACTAAAATAAGTGTGTTTAAAGTCATTTCTGTGCCTGAAATTGGTCAAAATTGAAGAGTTTGAGTAAGCAAAACTCTGTAAAAATTGCAGTTTTGGTCACCGTGAGGGTTTAAAAAGTGGTTATTCAACATGAGGCCTGATCCAAATGACATTTTGAATCATTTTTGGTAGAGTCCAAAAAATCAATTTTCTGATGAAAAACGATGACCCCGGACCAGTCAAACGTTGAAAAAATGGTCAATATTGATGAAATTTTAACATTTAATCTTTTGACTTTAAATGACGGTTGGATGTGAGTTATTACTTTTTCAACTGAAATAAGTGTGTTTAAAGTCATTTCTGTGCCTGAAATTGGTCAAAATTGAAGATTTTGAGTAAGCAAAACTCTGTAAAAATGGCAGTTTTTGTCACTGTGAGGGTTTAAAAAGTGGTTATTCAACATGAGGCCTGATCCAAATGACATTTTGAATCATTTTTGGTAGAGTCCAAAAAATCCATTTTCTGATGAAAAACGATGACCCCGGACCAGTCGAACGTTGAAAAAATGGTCAATATTGATGAAATTTTAACATTTAATCTTTTGACTTTAAATGACGGTTGGATGTGAGTTATTACTTTTTCAACTAAAATAAGTGTGTTTAAAGTCATTTCTGTGCCTGAAATTGGTCAAAATTGAAGATTTTGAGTAAGCAAAACTCTGTAAAAATGGCAGTTTTGGTCACTGTGAGGGTTTAAAAAGTGGTTATTCAACATGAGGCCCGATCCAAATGACATTTTGAATCATTTTTGGTAGAGTCCAAAAAATCAATTTTCTGATGAAAAACGATGACCCCGGACCAGTCGAACGTTGAAAAAATGGTCAATATTGATGAAATTTTAACATTTAATCTTTTGACTTTAAATGATGGTTGGATGTGAGTTATTACTTTTTCAACTAAAATAAGTGTGTTTAAAGTCATTTCTGTGCCTGAAATTGGTCAAAATTGAAGATTTTGAGTAAGCAAAACTCTGTAAAAATGGCAGTTTTGGTCACTGTGAGGGTTTAAAAAGTGGTTATTCAACATGAGGCCTGATCCAAATGACATTTTGAATCATTTTTGGTAGAGTCCAAAAAATCCATTTTCTGATGAAAAACGATGACCCCGGACCAGTTGAACGTTGAAAAAATGGTCAATATTGATGAAATTTTAACATTTAATCTTTTGACTTTAAATGACGGTTGGATGTGAGTTATTACTTTTTCAACTAAAATAAGTGTGTTTAAAGTCATTTCTGTGCCAGAAATTGGTCAAAATTGGAGATTTTGAGTATGAAAAACTCGGTAAAAATGGCAATTTTGGTCACTGTGAGGGTTTAAAAAGTGGTTATTCAACATGAGGCCCGATCCAAATGACATTTTGAATCATTTTTGGTAGAGTCCAAAAAATCAATTTTCTGATGAAAAACGATGACCCCGGACCAGTCGAACGTTGAAAAAATGGTCAATATTGATGACATTTTAACATTTAATCTTTTGACTTTAAATGACGGTTGGATGTGAGTTATTACTTTTTCAACTAAAATAAGTGTGTTTAAAGTCATTTCTGTGCCTGAAATTGGTCAAAATTGAAGATTTTGAGTAAGCAAAACTCTGTAAAAATGGCAATTTTGGTAACTGTGAGGGTTTAAAAAGTGGTTATTCAACATGAGGCCCCGATCCAAATGACATTTTGAATCATTTTGGTAGAGTCCAAAAAATCAATTTTCTGATGAAAAACGATGACCCCGGACCAGTCGAACGTTGAAAAAATGGTCAATATTGATGAAATTTTAACATTTAATCTTTTGACTTAAAATGACGGTTGGATGTGAGTTATTACTTTTTCAACTAAAATAAGTGTGTTTAAAGTCATTTCTGTGCCTGAAATTGGTCAAAATTGAAGATTTTGAGTAAGCAAAACTCTGTAAAAATGGCAATTTTGGTCACTGTGAGGGTTTAAAAAGTGGTTATTCAACATGAGGCCCGATCCAAATGACATTTTGAATCATTTTTGGTAGAGTCCAAAAAATCAATTTTCTGATGAAAAACGATGACCCCGGACCAGTCGAACGTTGAAAAAATGGTCAATATTGATGAAATTTTAATATTTCATCTTTTGACTTTAAATGACGGTTGGATGGGAGTTATTACTTTTTCAACTAAAATAAGTGTGTTTAAAGTCATTTCTGTGCCTGAAATTGGTCAAAATTGAAGATTTTGCGTAAGCAAAACTCTGTAAAAATGGCAATTTGGTCACTGTGAGGGTTTAAAAAGTGGTTATTCAACATGAGGCCCGATCCAAATGACATTTTGAATCATTTTTGGTAGAGTCCAAAAAATCAATTTTCTGATTAAAAACGATGACCCCCGACCAGTCGAACGTTGAAAAAATGGTCAATATTGATGAAATTTTAACATTTAATCTTTTGACTTTAAATGACGGTTGGATGTGAGGTATTACTTTTTCAACTAAAATAAGTGTGTTTAAAGTCATTTCTGTGCCTGAAATTGGTCAAAATTGAAGATTTTGAGTAAGCAAAACTCTGTAAAAATGGCAATTTTGGTCACTGTGAGGGTTTAAAAAGTGGTTATTCAACATGAGGCCCGATCCAAATGACATTTTGAATCATTTTTGGTAGAGTCCAAAAAATCCATTTTCTGATGAAACACCATGACCCCGGACCAGTCGAACGTTGAAAAAATTGTCAATATTGATGAAATTTTAACATTTAATCTTTTGACTTTAAATGACGGTTGGATGTGAGTTATTACTTTTTCAACTAAAATAAGTGTGTTTAAAGTCATTTCTGTGCCTGAAATTGGTCAAAATTGAAGATTTTGAGTAAGCAAAACTCTGTAAAAATGGCAGTTTTGGTCACTGTGAGGGTTTAAAAAGTGGTTATTCAACATGAGGCCTGATCCAAATGACATTTTGAATCATTTTTGGTAGAGTCCAAAAAATCCATTTTCTGATGAAAAACGATGACCCCGGACCAGTCGAACGTTGAAAAAATGGTCAATATTGATGAAATTTAAACATTTAATCTTTTCACTTTAAATGACGGTTGGATGTGAGTTATTACTTTTTCAACTAAAATAAGTGTGTTTAAAGTCATTTCTGTGCCTGAAATTGGTCAAAATTGAAGATTTTGAGTAAGCAAAACTCTGTAAAAATGGCAGTTTTGGTCACTGTGAGGGTTTAAAAAGTGGTTATTCAACATGAGGCCCGATCCAAATGACATTTTGAATCATTTTTGGTAGAGTCCAAAAAATCAATTTTCTGATGAAAAACGATGACCCCGGACCAGTCGAACGTTGAAAAAATGGTCAATATTGATGAAATTTTAACATTTAATCTTTTGACTTTAAATGATGGTTGGATGTGAGTTATTACTTTTTCAACTAAAATAAGTGTGTTTAAAGTCATTTCTGTGCCTGAAATTGGTCAAAATTGAAGATTTTGAGTAAGCAAAACTCTGTAAAAATGGCAGTTTTGGTCACTGTGAGGGTTTAAAAAGTGGTTATTCAACATGAGGCCTGATCCAA
Source organism: Lissotriton vulgaris (assembly GCF_964263255.1). NCBI lineage: Eukaryota > Metazoa > Chordata > Amphibia > Caudata > Salamandridae > Lissotriton > Lissotriton vulgaris. The sequence continues at coordinate 31,725 of NW_028242303.1, forward strand.
ATGACATTTTGAATCATTTTTGGTAGAGTCCAAAAAATCCATTTTCTGATGAAAAACGATGACCCCGGACCAGTTGAACGTTGAAAAAATGGTCAATATTGATGAAATTTTAACATTTAATCTTTTGACTTTAAATGACGGTTGGATGTGAGTTATTACTTTTTCAACTAAAATAAGTGTGTTTAAAGTCATTTCTGTGCCAGAAATTGGTCAAAATTGGAGATTTTGAGTATGAAAAACTCTGTAAAAATGGCAATTTTGGTCACTGTGAGGGTTTAAAAAGTGGTTATTCAACATGAGGCCCGATCCAAATGACATTTTGAATCATTTTTGGTAGAGTCCAAAAAATCAATTTTCTGATGAAAAACGATGACCCCGGACCAGTCGAACGTTGAAAAAATGGTCAATATTGATGACATTTTAACATTTAATCTTTTGACTTTAAATGACGGTTGGATGTGAGTTATTACTTTTTCAACTAAAATAAGTGTGTTTAAAGTCATTTCTGTGCCTGAAATTGGTCAAAATTGAAGATTTTGAGTAAGCAAAACTCTGTAAAAATGGCAATTTTGGTAACTGTGAGGGTTTAAAAAGTGGTTATTCAACATGAGGCCCGATCCAAATGACATTTTGAATCATTTTTGGTAGAGTCCAAAAAATCAATTTTCTGATGAAAAACGATGACCCCGGACCAGTCGAACGTTGAAAAAATGGTCAATATTGATGAAATTTTAACATTTAATCTTTTGACTTAAAATGACGGTTGGATGTGAGTTATTACTTTTTCAACTAAAATAAGTGTGTTTAAAGTCATTTCTGTGCCTGAAATTGGTCAAAATTGAAGATTTTGAGTAAGCAAAACTCTGTAAAAATGGCAATTTTGGTCACTGTGAGGGTTTAAAAAGTGGTTATTCAACATGAGGCCCGATCCAAATGACATTTTGAATCATTTTTGGTAGAGTCCAAAAAATCAATTTTCTGATGAAAAACGATGACCCCGGACCAGTCGAACGTTGAAAAAATGGTCAATATTGATGAAATTTTAATATTTCATCTTTTGACTTTAAATGACGGTTGGATGGGAGTTATTACTTTTTCAACTAAAATAAGTGTGTTTAAAGTCATTTCTGTGCCTGAAATTGGTCAAAATTGAAGATTTTGCGTAAGCAAAACTCTGTAAAAATGGCAATTTGGTCACTGTGAGGGTTTAAAAAGTGGTTATTCAACATGAGGCCCGATCCAAATGACATTTTGAATCATTTTTGGTAGAGTCCAAAAAATCAATTTTCTGATTAAAAACGATGACCCCCGACCAGTCGAACGTTGAAAAAATGGTCAATATTGATGAAATTTTAACATTTAATCTTTTGACTTTAAATGACGGTTGGATGTGAGGTATTACTTTTTCAACTAAAATAAGTGTGTTTAAAGTCATTTCTGTGCCTGAAATTGGTCAAAATTGAAGATTTTGAGTAAGCAAAACTCTGTAAAAATGGCAATTTTGGTCACTGTGAGGGTTTAAAAAGTGGTTATTCAACATGAGGCCCGATCCAAATGACATTTTGAATCATTTTTGGTAGAGTCCAAAAAATCCATTTTCTGATGAAACACCATGACCCCGGACCAGTCGAACGTTGAAAAAATTGTCAATATTGATGAAATTTTAACATTTAATCTTTTGACTTTAAATGACGGTTGGATGTGAGTTATTACTTTTTCAACTAAAATAAGTGTGTTTAAAGTCATTTCTGTGCCTGAAATTGGTCAAAATTGAAGATTTTGAGTAAGCAAAACTCTGTAAAAATGGCAGTTTTGGTCACTGTGAGGGTTTAAAAAGTGGTTATTCAACATGAGGCCTGATCCAAATGACATTTTGAATCATTTTTGGTAGAGTCCAAAAAATCCATTTTCTGATGAAAAACGATGACCCCGGACCAGTCGAACGTTGAAAAAATGGTCAATATTGATGAAATTTAAACATTTAATCTTTTCACTTTAAATGACGGTTGGATGTGAGTTATTACTTTTTCAACTAAAATAAGTGTGTTTAAAGTCATTTCTGTGCCTGAAATTGGTCAAAATTGAAGATTTTGAGTAAGCAAAACTCTGTAAAAATGGCAGTTTTGGTCACTGTGAGGGTTTAAAAAGTGGTTATTCAACATGAGGCCCGATCCAAATGACATTTTGAATCATTTTTGGTAGAGTCCAAAAAATCAATTTTCTGATGAAAAACGATGACCCCGGACCAGTCGAACGTTGAAAAAATGGTCAATATTGATGAAATTTTAACATTTAATCTTTTGACTTTAAATGATGGTTGGATGTGAGTTATTACTTTTTCAACTAAAATAAGTGTGTTTAAAGTCATTTCTGTGCCTGAAATTGGTCAAAATTGAAGATTTTGAGTAAGCAAAACTCTGTAAAAATGGCAGTTTTGGTCACTGTGAGGGTTTAAAAAGTGGTTATTCAACATGAGGCCTGATCCAAATGACATTTTGAATCATTTTTGGTAGAGTCCAAAAAATCCATTTTCTGATGAAAAACGATGACCCCGGACCAGTTGAACGTTGAAAAAATGGTCAATATTGATGAAATTTTAACATTTAATCTTTTGACTTTAAATGACGGTTGGATGTGAGTTATTACTTTTTCAACTAAAATAAGTGTGTTTAAAGTCATTTCTGTGCCAGAAATTGGTCAAAATTGGAGATTTTGAGTATGAAAAACTCTGTAAAAATGGCAATTTTGGTCACTGTGAGGGTTTAAAAAGTGGTTATTCAACATGAGGCCTGATCCAAATGACATTTTGAATCATTTTTGGTAGAGTCCAAAAAATCCATTTTCTGATGAAAAACGATGACCCCGGACCAGTCGAACGTTGAAAAAATGGTCAATATTGATGAAATTTTAACATTTAATCTTTTGACTTTAAATGACGGTTGGATGTGAGTTATTACTTTTTCAACTAAAATAAGTGTGTTTAAAGTCATTTCTGTGCCTGAAATTGGTCAAAATTGAAGATTTTGAGTAAGCAAAACTCTGTAAAAATGGCAGTTTTGGTCACTGCGAGGGTTTAAAAAGGGGTTATTCAACATGAGGCCCGATCCAAATGACATTTTGAATCATTTTTGGTAGTCCAAAAAAATCAATTTTCTGATGAAAAACGATGACCCCGGACCAGTCGAACGTTGAAAAAATGGTCAATATTGATGAAATTTTAACATTTAATCTTTTGACTTTAAATGACGGTTGGATGTGAGTTATTACTTTTTCAACTAAAATAAGTGTGTTTAAAGTCATTTCTGTGCCTGAAATTGGTCAAAATTGAAGATTTTGAGTAAGCAAAACTCTGTAAAAATGGCAGTTTTGGTCACTGTGAGGGTTTAAAAAGTGGTTATTCAACATGAGGCCTGATCCAAATGACATTTTGAATCATTTTTGGTAGAGTCCAAAAAATCCATTTTCTGATGAAAAACGATGACCCCGGACCAGTCGAACGTTGAAAAAATGGTCAATATTGATGAAATTTAAACATTTAATCTTTTCACTTTAAATGACGGTTGGATGTGAGTTATTACTTTTTCAACTAAAATAAGTGTGTTTAAAGTCATTTCTGTGCCTGAAATTGGTCAAAATTGAAGATTTTGAGTAAGCAAAACTCTGTAAAAATGGCAGTTTTGGTCACTGTGAGGGTTTAAAAAGTGGTTATTCAACATGAGGCCCGATCCAAATGACATTTTGAATCATTTTTGGTAGAGTCCAAAAAATCAATTTTCTGATGAAAAACGATGACCCCGGACCAGTCGAACGTTGAAAAAATGGTCAATATTGATGAAATTTTAACATTTAATCTTTTGACTTTAAATGATGGTTGGATGTGAGTTATTACTTTTTCAACTAAAATAAGTGTGTTTAAAGTCATTTCTGTGCCTGAAATTGGTCAAAATTGAAGATTTTGAGTAAGCAAAACTCTGTAAAAATGGCAGTTTTGGTCACTGTGAGGGTTTAAAAAGTGGTTATTCAACATGAGGCCTGATCCAAATGACATTTTGAATCATTTTTGGTAGAGTCCAAAAAATCCATTTTCTGATGAAAAACGATGACCCCGGACCAGTTGAACGTTGAAAAAATGGTCAATATTGATGAAATTTTAACATTTAATCTTTTGACTTTAAATGACGGTTGGATGTGAGTTATTACTTTTTCAACTAAAATAAGTGTGTTTAAAGTCATTTCTGTGCCAGAAATTGGTCAAAATTGGAGATTTTGAGTATGAAAAACTCGGTAAAAATGGCAATTTTGGTCACTGTGAGGGTTTAAAAAGTGGTTATTCAACATGAGGCCCGATCCAAATGACATTTTGAATCATTTTTGGTAGAGTCCAAAAAATCAATTTTCTGATGAAAAACGATGACCCCGGACCAGTCGAACGTTGAAAAAATGGTCAATATTGATGACATTTTAACATTTAATCTTTTGACTTTAAATGACGGTTGGATGTGAGTTATTACTTTTTCAACTAAAATAAGTGTGTTTAAAGTCATTTCTGTGCCTGAAATTGGTCAAAATTGAAGATTTTGAGTAAGCAAAACTCTGTAAAAATGGCAATTTTGGTAACTGTGAGGGTTTAAAAAGTGGTTATTCAACATGAGGCCCGATCCAAATGACATTTTGAATCATTTTTGGTAGAGTCCAAAAAATCCATTTTCTGATGAAACACCATGACCCCGGACCAGTCGAACGTTGAAAAAATGGTCAATATTGATGACATTTTAACATTTAATCTTTTGACTTTAAATGACGGTTGGATGTGAGTTATTACTTTTTCAACTAAAATAAGTGTGTTTAAAGTCATTTCTGTGCCTGAAATTGGTCAAAATTGAAGATTTTGAGTAAGCAAAACTCTGTAAAAATGGCAATTTTGGTAACTGTGAGGGTTTAAAAAGTGGTTATTCAACATGAGGCCCGATCCAAATGACATTTTGAATCATTTTTGGTAGAGTCCAAAAAATCCATTTTCTGATGAAACACCATGACCCCGGACCAGTCGAACGTTGAAAAAATGGTCAATATTGATGAAATTTTAACATTTAATCTTTTGACTTTAAATGACGGTTGGATGTGAGTTATTACTTTTTCAACTAAAATAAGTGTGTTTAAAGTCATTTCTGTGCCTGAAATTGGTCAAAATTGAAGATTTTGAGTAAGCAAAACTCTGTAAAAATGGCAATTTTGGTCACTGTGAGGGTTTAAAAAGTGGTTATTCAACATGAGGCCTGATCCAAATGACATTTTGAATCATTTTTGGTAGAGTCCAAAAAATCCATTTTCTGATGAAAAACGATGACCCCGGACCAGTCGAACGTTGAAAAAATGGTCAATATTGATGAAATTTTAACATTTAATCTTTTGACTTTAAATGACGGTTGGATGTGAGTTATTACTTTTTCAACTAAAATAAGTGTGTTTAAAGTCATTTCTGTGCCTGAAATTGGTCAAAATTGAAGAGTTTGAGTAAGCAAAACTCTGTAAAAATTGCAGTTTTGGTCACCGTGAGGGTTTAAAAAGTGGTTATTCAACATGAGGCCTGATCCAAATGACATTTTGAATCATTTTTGGTAGAGTCCAAAAAATCAATTTTCTGATGAAAAACGATGACCCCGGACCAGTCAAACGTTGAAAAAATGGTCAATATTGATGAAATTTTAACATTTAATCTTTTGACTTTAAATGACGGTTGGATGTGAGTTATTACTTTTTCAACTGAAATAAGTGTGTTTAAAGTCATTTCTGTGCCTGAAATTGGTCAAAATTGAAGATTTTGAGTAAGCAAAACTCTGTAAAAATGGCAGTTTTTGTCACTGTGAGGGTTTAAAAAGTGGTTATTCAACATGAGGCCTGATCCAAATGACATTTTGAATCATTTTTGGTAGAGTCCAAAAAATCCATTTTCTGATGAAAAACGATGACCCCGGACCAGTCGAACGTTGAAAAAATGGTCAATATTGATGAAATTTTAACATTTAATCTTTTGACTTTAAATGACGGTTGGATGTGAGTTATTACTTTTTCAACTAAAATAAGTGTGTTTAAAGTCATTTCTGTGCCTGAAATTGGTCAAAATTGAAGATTTTGAGTAAGCAAAACTCTGTAAAAATGGCAGTTTTGGTCACTGTGAGGGTTTAAAAAGTGGTTATTCAACATGAGGCCCGATCCAAATGACATTTTGAATCATTTTTGGTAGAGTCCAAAAAATCAATTTTCTGATGAAAAACGATGACCCCGGACCAGTCGAACGTTGAAAAAATGGTCAATATTGATGAAATTTTAACATTTAATCTTTTGACTTTAAATGATGGTTGGATGTGAGTTATTACTTTTTCAACTAAAATAAGTGTGTTTAAAGTCATTTCTGTGCCTGAAATTGGTCAAAATTGAAGATTTTGAGTAAGCAAAACTCTGTAAAAATGGCAGTTTTGGTCACTGTGAGGGTTTAAAAAGTGGTTATTCAACATGAGGCCTGATCCAAATGACATTTTGAATCATTTTTGGTAGAGTCCAAAAAATCCATTTTCTGATGAAAAACGATGACCCCGGACCAGTTGAACGTTGAAAAAATGGTCAATATTGATGAAATTTTAACATTTAATCTTTTGACTTTAAATGACGGTTGGATGTGAGTTATTACTTTTTCAACTAAAATAAGTGTGTTTAAAGTCATTTCTGTGCCAGAAATTGGTCAAAATTGGAGATTTTGAGTATGAAAAACTCGGTAAAAATGGCAATTTTGGTCACTGTGAGGGTTTAAAAAGTGGTTATTCAACATGAGGCCCGATCCAAATGACATTTTGAATCATTTTTGGTAGAGTCCAAAAAATCAATTTTCTGATGAAAAACGATGACCCCGGACCAGTCGAACGTTGAAAAAATGGTCAATATTGATGACATTTTAACATTTAATCTTTTGACTTTAAATGACGGTTGGATGTGAGTTATTACTTTTTCAACTAAAATAAGTGTGTTTAAAGTCATTTCTGTGCCTGAAATTGGTCAAAATTGAAGATTTTGAGTAAGCAAAACTCTGTAAAAATGGCAATTTTGGTAACTGTGAGGGTTTAAAAAGTGGTTATTCAACATGAGGCCCGATCCAAATGACATTTTGAATCATTTTTGGTAGAGTCCAAAAAATCAATTTTCTGATGAAAAACGATGACCCCGGACCAGTCGAACGTTGAAAAAATGGTCAATATTGATGAAATTTTAACATTTAATCTTTTGACTTAAAATGACGGTTGGATGTGAGTTATTACTTTTTCAACTAAAATAAGTGTGTTTAAAGTCATTTCTGTGCCTGAAATTGGTCAAAATTGAAGATTTTGAGTAAGCAAAACTCTGTAAAAATGGCAATTTTGGTCACTGTGAGGGTTTAAAAAGTGGTTATTCAACATGAGGCCCGATCCAAATGACATTTTGAATCATTTTTGGTAGAGTCCAAAAAATCAATTTTCTGATGAAAAACGATGACCCCGGACCAGTCGAACGTTGAAAAAATGGTCAATATTGATGAAATTTTAATATTTCATCTTTTGACTTTAAATGACGGTTGGATGGGAGTTATTACTTTTTCAACTAAAATAAGTGTGTTTAAAGTCATTTCTGTGCCTGAAATTGGTCAAAATTGAAGATTTTGCGTAAGCAAAACTCTGTAAAAATGGCAATTTGGTCACTGTGAGGGTTTAAAAAGTGGTTATTCAACATGAGGCCCGATCCAAATGACATTTTGAATCATTTTTGGTAGAGTCCAAAAAATCAATTTTCTGATTAAAAACGATGACCCCCGACCAGTCGAACGTTGAAAAAATGGTCAATATTGATGAAATTTTAACATTTAATCTTTTGACTTTAAATGACGGTTGGATGTGAGGTATTACTTTTTCAACTAAAATAAGTGTGTTTAAAGTCATTTCTGTGCCTGAAATTGGTCAAAATTGAAGATTTTGAGTAAGCAAAACTCTGTAAAAATGGCAATTTTGGTCACTGTGAGGGTTTAAAAAGTGGTTATTCAACATGAGGCCCGATCCAAATGACATTTTGAATCATTTTTGGTAGAGTCCAAAAAATCCATTTTCTGATGAAACACCATGACCCCGGACCAGTCGAACGTTGAAAAAATGGTCAATATTGATGAAATTTTAACATTTAATCTTTTGACTTTAAATGACGGTTGGATGTGAGTTATTACTTTTTCAACTAAAATAAGTGTGTTTAAAGTCATTTCTGTGCCTGAAATTGGTCAAAATTGAAGATTTTGAGTAAGCAAAACTCTGTAAAAATGGCAATTTTGGTCACTGTGAGGGTTTAAAAAGTGGTTATTCAACATGAGGCCTGATCCAAATGACATTTTGAATCATTTTTGGTAGAGTCCAAAAAATCCATTTTCTGATGAAAAACGATGACCCCGGACCAGTCGAACGTTGAAAAAATGGTCAATATTGATGAAATTTTAACATTTAATCTTTTGACTTTAAATGACGGTTGGATGTGAGTTATTACTTTTTCAACTAAAATAAGTGTGTTTAAAGTCATTTCTGTGCCTGAAATTGGTCAAAATTGAAGATTTTGAGTAAGCAAAACTCTGTAAAAATGGCAGTTTTGGTCACTGCGAGGGTTTAAAAAGGGGTTATTCAACATGAGGCCCGATCCAAATGACATTTTGAATCATTTTTGGTAGTCCAAAAAAATCAATTTTCTGATGAAAAACGATGACCCCGGACCAGTCGAACGTTGAAAAAATGGTCAATATTGATGAAATTTTAACATTTAATCTTTTGACTTTAAATGACGGTTGGATGTGAGTTATTACTTTTTCAACTAAAATAAGTGTGTTTAAAGTCATTTCTGTGCCTGAAATTGGTCAAAATTGAAGATTTTGAGTAAGCAAAACTCTGTAAAAATGGCAGTTTTGGTCACTGTGAGGGTTTAAAAAGTGGTTATTCAACATGAGGCCTGATCCAAATGACATTTTGAATCATTTTTGGTAGAGTCCAAAAAATCCATTTTCTGATGAAAAACGATGACCCCGGACCAGTCGAACGTTGAAAAAATGGTCAATATTGATGAAATTTAAACATTTAATCTTTTCACTTTAAATGACGGTTGGATGTGAGTTATTACTTTTTCAACTAAAATAAGTGTGTTTAAAGTCATTTCTGTGCCTGAAATTGGTCAAAATTGAAGATTTTGAGTAAGCAAAACTCTGTAAAAATGGCAGTTTTGGTCACTGTGAGGGTTTAAAAAGTGGTTATTCAACATGAGGCCCGATCCAAATGACATTTTGAATCATTTTTGGTAGAGTCCAAAAAATCAATTTTCTGATGAAAAACGATGACCCCGGACCAGTCGAACGTTGAAAAAATGGTCAATATTGATGAAATTTTAACATTTAATCTTTTGACTTTAAATGATGGTTGGATGTGAGTTATTACTTTTTCAACTAAAATAAGTGTGTTTAAAGTCATTTCTGTGCCTGAAATTGGTCAAAATTGAAGATTTTGAGTAAGCAAAACTCTGTAAAAATGGCAGTTTTGGTCACTGTGAGGGTTTAAAAAGTGGTTATTCAACATGAGGCCTGATCCAAATGACATTTTGAATCATTTTTGGTAGAGTCCAAAAAATCCATTTTCTGATGAAAAACGATGACCCCGGACCAGTTGAACGTTGAAAAAATGGTCAATATTGATGAAATTTTAACATTTAATCTTTTGACTTTAAATGACGGTTGGATGTGAGTTATTACTTTTTCAACTAAAATAAGTGTGTTTAAAGTCATTTCTGTGCCAGAAATTGGTCAAAATTGGAGATTTTGAGTATGAAAAACTCGGTAAAAATGGCAATTTTGGTCACTGTGAGGGTTTAAAAAGTGGTTATTCAACATGAGGCCCGATCCAAATGACATTTTGAATCATTTTTGGTAGAGTCCAAAAAATCAATTTTCTGATGAAAAACGATGACCCCGGACCAGTCGAACGTTGAAAAAATGGTCAATATTGATGACATTTTAACATTTAATCTTTTGACTTTAAATGACGGTTGGATGTGAGTTATTACTTTTTCAACTAAAATAAGTGTGTTTAAAGTCATTTCTGTGCCTGAAATTGGTCAAAATTGAAGATTTTGAGTAAGCAAAACTCTGTAAAAATGGCAATTTTGGTAACTGTGAGGGTTTAAAAAGTGGTTATTCAACATGAGGCCCGATCCAAATGACATTTTGAATCATTTTTGGTAGAGTCCAAAAAATCCATTTTCTGATGAAACACCATGACCCCGGACCAGTCGAACGTTGAAAAAATGGTCAATATTGATGAAATTTTAACATTTAATCTTTTGACTTTAAATGACGGTTGGATGTGAGTTATTACTTTTTCAACTAAAATAAGTGTGTTTAAAGTCATTTCTGTGCCTGAAATTGGTCAAAATTGAAGATTTTGAGTAAGCAAAACTCTGTAAAAATGGCAATTTTGGTCACTGTGAGGGTTTAAAAAGTGGTTATTCAACATGAGGCCTGATCCAAATGACATTTTGAATCATTTTTGGTAGAGTCCAAAAAATCAATTTTCTGATGAAAAACGATGACCCCGGACCAGTCGAACGTTGAAAAAATGGTCAATATTGATGAAATTTTAACATTTAATCTTTTGACTTTAAATGACGGTTGGATGTGAGTTATTACTTTTTCAACTAAAATAAGTGTGTTTAAAGTCATTTCTGTGCCTGAAATTGGTCAAAATTGAAGAGTTTGAGTAAGCAAAACTCTGTAAAAATTGCAGTTTTGGTCACCGTGAGGGTTTAAAAAGTGGTTATTCAACATGAGGCCTGATCCAAATGACATTTTGAATCATTTTTGGTAGAGTCCAAAAAATCAATTTTCTGATGAAAAACGATGACCCCGGACCAGTCAAACGTTGAAAAAATGGTCAATATTGATGAAATTTTAACATTTAATCTTTTGACTTTAAATGACGGTTGGATGTGAGTTATTACTTTTTCAACTGAAATAAGTGTGTTTAAAGTCATTTCTGTGCCTGAAATTGGTCAAAATTGAAGATTTTGAGTAAGCAAAACTCTGTAAAAATGGCAGTTTTTGTCACTGTGAGGGTTTAAAAAGTGGTTATTCAACATGAGGCCTGATCCAAATGACATTTTGAATCATTTTTGGTAGAGTCCAAAAAATCCATTTTCTGATGAAAAACGATGACCCCGGACCAGTCGAACGTTGAAAAAATGGTCAATATTGATGAAATTTTAACATTTAATCTTTTGACTTTAAATGACGGTTGGATGTGAGTTATTACTTTTTCAACTAAAATAAGTGTGTTTAAAGTCATTTCTGTGCCTGAAATTGGTCAAAATTGAAGATTTTGAGTAAGCAAAACTCTGTAAAAATGGCAGTTTTGGTCACTGTGAGGGTTTAAAAAGTGGTTATTCAACATGAGGCCCGATCCAAATGACATTTTGAATCATTTTTGGTAGAGTCCAAAAAATCAATTTTCTGATGAAAAACGATGACCCCGGACCAGTCGAACGTTGAAAAAATGGTCAATATTGATGAAATTTTAACATTTAATCTTTTGACTTTAAATGATGGTTGGATGTGAGTTATTACTTTTTCAACTAAAATAAGTGTGTTTAAAGTCATTTCTGTGCCTGAAATTGGTCAAAATTGAAGATTTTGAGTAAGCAAAACTCTGTAAAAATGGCAGTTTTGGTCACTGTGAGGGTTTAAAAAGTGGTTATTCAACATGAGGCCTGATCCAAATGACATTTTGAATCATTTTTGGTAGAGTCCAAAAAATCCATTTTCTGATGAAAAACGATGACCCCGGACCAGTCGAACGTTGAAAAAATGGTCAATATTGATGAAATTTTAATATTTCATCTTTTGACTTTAAATGACGGTTGGATGGGAGTTATTACTTTTTCAACTAAAATAAGTGTGTTTAAAGTCATTTCTGTGCCTGAAATTGGTCAAAATTGAAGATTTTGCGTAAGCAAAACTCTGTAAAAATGGCAATTTGGTCACTGTGAGGGTTTAAAAAGTGGTTATTCAACATGAGGCCCGATCCAAATGACATTTTGAATCATTTTTGGTAGAGTCCAAAAAATCAATTTTCTGATTAAAAACGATGACCCCCGACCAGTCGAACGTTGAAAAAATGGTCAATATTGATGAAATTTTAACATTTAATCTTTTGACTTTAAATGACGGTTGGATGTGAGGTATTACTTTTTCAACTAAAATAAGTGTGTTTAAAGTCATTTCTGTGCCTGAAATTGGTCAAAATTGAAGATTTTGAGTAAGCAAAACTCTGTAAAAATGGCAATTTTGGTCACTGTGAGGGTTTAAAAAGTGGTTATTCAACATGAGGCCCGATCCAAATGACATTTTGAATCATTTTTGGTAGAGTCCAAAAAATCCATTTTCTGATGAAACACCATGACCCCGGACCAGTCGAACGTTGAAAAAATGGTCAATATTGATGAAATTTTAACATTTAATCTTTTGACTTTAAATGACGGTTGGATGTGAGTTATTACTTTTTCAACTAAAATAAGTGTGTTTAAAGTCATTTCTGTGCCTGAAATTGGTCAAAATTGAAGATTTTGAGTAAGCAAAACTCTGTAAAAATGGCAATTTTGGTCACTGTGAGGGTTTAAAAAGTGGTTATTCAACATGAGGCCTGATCCAAATGACATTTTGAATCATTTTTGGTAGTCCAAAAAAATCAATTTTCTGATGAAAAACGATGACCCCGGACCAGTCGAACGTTGAAAAAATGGTCAATATTGATGAAATTTTAACATTTAATCTTTTGACTTTAAATGACGGTTGGATGTGAGTTATTACTTTTTCAACTAAAATAAGTGTGTTTAAAGTCATTTCTGTGCCTGAAATTGGTCAAAATTGAAGATTTTGAGTAAGCAAAACTCTGTAAAAATGGCAGTTTTGGTCACTGTGAGGGTTTAAAAAGTGGTTATTCAACATGAGGCCTGATCCAAATGACATTTTGAATCATTTTTGGTAGAGTCCAAAAAATCCATTTTCTGATGAAAAACGATGACCCCGGACCAGTCGAACGTTGAAAAAATGGTCAATATTGATGAAATTTAAACATTTAATCTTTTCACTTTAAATGACGGTTGGATGTGAGTTATTACTTTTTCAACTAAAATAAGTGTGTTTAAAGTCATTTCTGTGCCTGAAATTGGTCAAAATTGAAGATTTTGAGTAAGCAAAACTCTGTAAAAATGGCAGTTTTGGTCACTGTGAGGGTTTAAAAAGTGGTTATTCAACATGAGGCCCGATCCAAATGACATTTTGAATCATTTTTGGTAGAGTCCAAAAAATCAATTTTCTGATGAAAAACGATGACCCCGGACCAGTCGAACGTTGAAAAAATGGTCAATATTGATGAAATTTTAACATTTAATCTTTTGACTTTAAATGATGGTTGGATGTGAGTTATTACTTTTTCAACTAAAATAAGTGTGTTTAAAGTCATTTCTGTGCCTGAAATTGGTCAAAATTGAAGATTTTGAGTAAGCAAAACTCTGTAAAAATGGCAGTTTTGGTCACTGTGAGGGTTTAAAAAGTGGTTATTCAACATGAGGCCTGATCCAAATGACATTTTGAATCATTTTTGGTAGAGTCCAAAAAATCCATTTTCTGATGAAAAACGATGACCCCGGACCAGTTGAACGTTGAAAAAATGGTCAATATTGATGAAATTTTAACATTTAATCTTTTGACTTTAAATGACGGTTGGATGTGAGTTATTACTTTTTCAACTAAAATAAGTGTGTTTAAAGTCATTTCTGTGCCAGAAATTGGTCAAAATTGGAGATTTTGAGTAGTGAAAAACTCGGTAAAAATGGCAATTTTGGTCACTGTGAGGGTTTAAAAAGTGGTTATTCAACATGAGGCCCGATCCAAATGACATTTTGAATCATTTTTGGTAGAGTCCAAAAAATCAATTTTCTGATGAAAAACGATGACCCCGGACCAGTCGAACGTTGAAAAAATGGTCAATATTGATGACATTTTAACATTTAATCTTTTGACTTTAAATGACGGTTGGATGTGAGTTATTACTTTTTCAACTAAAATAAGTGTGTTTAAAGTCATTTCTGTGCCTGAAATTGGTCAAAATTGAAGATTTTGAGTAAGCAAAACTCTGTAAAAATGGCAATTTTGGTAACTGTGAGGGTTTAAAAAGTGGTTATTCAACATGAGGCCCGATCCAAATGACATTTTGAATCATTTTTGGTAGAGTCCAAAAAATCCATTTTCTGATGAAACACCATGACCCCGGACCAGTCGAACGTTGAAAAAATGGTCAATATTGATGAAATTTTAACATTTAATCTTTTGACTTTAAATGACGGTTGGATGTGAGTTATTACTTTTTCAACTAAAATAAGTGTGTTTAAAGTCATTTCTGTGCCTGAAATTGGTCAAAATTGAAGATTTTGAGTAAGCAAAACTCTGTAAAAATGGCAATTTTGGTCACTGTGAGGGTTTAAAAAGTGGTTATTCAACATGAGGCCTGATCCAAATGACATTTTGAATCATTTTTGGTAGAGTCCAAAAAATCCATTTTCTGATGAAAAACGATGACCCCGGACCAGTCGAACGTTGAAAAAATGGTCAATATTGATGAAATTTTAACATTTAATCTTTTGACTTTAAATGACGGTTGGATGTGAGTTATTACTTTTTCAACTGAAATAAGTGTGTTTAAAGTCATTTCTGTGCCTGAAATTGGTCAAAATTGAAGATTTTGAGTAAGCAAAACTCTGTAAAAATGGCAGTTTTTGTCACTGTGAGGGTTTAAAAAGTGGTTATTCAACATGAGGCCTGATCCAAATGACATTTTGAATCATTTTTGGTAGAGTCCAAAAAATCCATTTTCTGATGAAAAACGATGACCCCGGACCAGTCGAACGTTGAAAAAATGGTCAATATTGATGAAATTTTAACATTTAATCTTTTGACTTTAAATGACGGTTGGATGTGAGTTATTACTTTTTCAACTAAAATAAGTGTGTTTAAAGTCATTTCTGTGCCTGAAATTGGTCAAAATTGAAGATTTTGAGTAAGCAAAACTCTGTAAAAATGGCAGTTTTGGTCACTGTGAGGGTTTAAAAAGTGGTTATTCAACATGAGGCCCGATCCAAATGACATTTTGAATCATTTTTGGTAGAGTCCAAAAAATCAATTTTCTGATGAAAAACGATGACCCCGGACCAGTCGAACGTTGAAAAAATGGTCAATATTGATGAAATTTTAACATTTAATCTTTTGACTTTAAATGATGGTTGGATGTGAGTTATTACTTTTTCAACTAAAATAAGTGTGTTTAAAGTCATTTCTGTGCCTGAAATTGGTCAAAATTGAAGATTTTGAGTAAGCAAAACTCTGTAAAAATGGCAGTTTTGGTCACTGTGAGGGTTTAAAAAGTGGTTATTCAACATGAGGCCTGATCCAAATGACATTTTGAATCATTTTTGGTAGAGTCCAAAAAATCCATTTTCTGATGAAAAACGATGACCCCGGACCAGTCGAACGTTGAAAAAATGGTCAATATTGATGAAATTTTAATATTTCATCTTTTGACTTTAAATGACGGTTGGATGGGAGTTATTACTTTTTCAACTAAAATAAGTGTGTTTAAAGTCATTTCTGTGCCTGAAATTGGTCAAAATTGAAGATTTTGCGTAAGCAAAACTCTGTAAAAATGGCAATTTGGTCACTGTGAGGGTTTAAAAAGTGGTTATTCAACATGAGGCCCGATCCAAATGACATTTTGAATCATTTTTGGTAGAGTCCAAAAAATCAATTTTCTGAATAAAAACGATGACCCCCGACCAGTCGAACGTTGAAAAAATGGTCAATATTGATGAAATTTTAACATTTAATCTTTTGACTTTAAATGACGGTTGGATGTGAGGTATTACTTTTTCAACTAAAATAAGTGTGTTTAAAGTCATTTCTGTGCCTGAAATTGGTCAAAATTGAAGATTTTGAGTAAGCAAAACTCTGTAAAAATGGCAATTTTGGTCACTGTGAGGGTTTAAAAAGTGGTTATTCAACATGAGGCCCGATCCAAATGACATTTTGAATCATTTTTGGTAGAGTCCAAAAAATCCATTTTCTGATGAAACACCATGACCCCGGACCAGTCGAACGTTGAAAAAATGGTCAATATTGATGAAATTTTAACATTTAATCTTTTGACTTTAAATGACGGTTGGATGTGAGTTATTACTTTTTCAACTAAAATAAGTGTGTTTAAAGTCATTTCTGTGCCTGAAATTGGTCAAAATTGAAGATTTTGAGTAAGCAAAACTCTGTAAAAATGGCAATTTTGGTCACTGTGAGGGTTTAAAAAGTGGTTATTCAACATGAGGCCTGATCCAAATGACATTTTGAATCATTTTTGGTAGAGTCCAAAAAATCCATTTTCTGATGAAAAACGATGACCCCGGACCAGTCGAACGTTGAAAAAATGGTCAATATTGATGAAATTTTAACATTTAATCTTTTGACTTTAAATGACGGTTGGATGTGAGTTATTACTTTTTCAACTAAAATAAGTGTGTTTAAAGTCATTTCTGTGCCTGAAATTGGTCAAAATTGAAGATTTTGAGTAAGCAAAACTCTGTAAAAATGGCAGTTTTGGTCACTGCGAGGGTTTAAAAAGGGGTTATTCAACATGAGGCCCGATCCAAATGACATTTTGAATCATTTTTGGTAGTCCAAAAAAATCAATTTTCTGATGAAAAACGATGACCCCGGACCAGTCGAACGTTGAAAAAATGGTCAATATTGATGAAATTTTAACATTTAATCTTTTGACTTTAAATGACGGTTGGATGTGAGTTATTACTTTTTCAACTAAAATAAGTGTGTTTAAAGTCATTTCTGTGCCTGAAATTGGTCAAAATTGAAGATTTTGAGTAAGCAAAACTCTGTAAAAATGGCAGTTTTGGTCACTGTGAGGGTTTAAAAAGTGGTTATTCAACATGAGGCCTGATCCAAATGACATTTTGAATCATTTTTGGTAGAGTCCAAAAAATCCATTTTCTGATGAAAAACGATGACCCCGGACCAGTCGAACGTTGAAAAAATGGTCAATATTGATGAAATTTAAACATTTAATCTTTTCACTTTAAATGACGGTTGGATGTGAGTTATTACTTTTTCAACTAAAATAAGTGTGTTTAAAGTCATTTCTGTGCCTGAAATTGGTCAAAATTGAAGATTTTGAGTAAGCAAAACTCTGTACAAATGGCAGTTTTGGTCACTGTGAGGGTTTAAAAAGTGGTTATTCAACATGAGGCCCGATCCAAATGACATTTTGAATCATTTTTGGTAGAGTCCAAAAAATCAATTTTCTGATGAAAAACGATGACCCCGGACCAGTCGAACGTTGAAAAAATGGTCAATATTGATGAAATTTTAACATTTAATCTTTTGACTTTAAATGATGGTTGGATGTGAGTTATTACTTTTTCAACTAAAATAAGTGTGTTTAAAGTCATTTCTGTGCCTGAAATTGGTCAAAATTGAAGATTTTGAGTAAGCAAAACTCTGTAAAAATGGCAGTTTTGGTCACTGTGAGGGTTTAAAAAGTGGTTATTCAACATGAGGCCTGATCCAAATGACATTTTGAATCATTTTTGGTAGAGTCCAAAAAATCCATTTTCTGATGAAAAACGATGACCCCGGACCAGTTGAACGTTGAAAAAATGGTCAATATTGATGAAATTTTAACATTTAATCTTTTGACTTTAAATGACGGTTGGATGTGAGTTATTACTTTTTCAACTAAAATAAGTGTGTTTAAAGTCATTTCTGTGCCAGAAATTGGTCAAAATTGGAGATTTTGAGTATGAAAAACTCGGTAAAAATGGCAATTTTGGTCACTGTGAGGGTTTAAAAAGTGGTTATTCAACATGAGGCCCGATCCAAATGACATTTTGAATCATTTTTGGTAGAGTCCAAAAAATCAATTTTCTGATGAAAAACGATGACCCCGGACCAGTCGAACGTTGAAAAAATGGTCAATATTGATGACATTTTAACATTTAATCTTTTGACTTTAAATGACGGTTGGATGTGAGTTATTACTTTTTCAACTAAAATAAGTGTGTTTAAAGTCATTTCTGTGCCTGAAATTGGTCAAAATTGAAGATTTTGAGTAAGCAAAACTCTGTAAAAATGGCAATTTTGGTAACTGTGAGGGTTTAAAAAGTGGTTATTCAACATGAGGCCCGATCCAAATGACATTTTGAATCATTTTTGGTAGAGTCCAAAAAATCCATTTTCTGATGAAACACCATGACCCCGGACCAGTCGAACGTTGAAAAAATGGTCAATATTGATGAAATTTTAACATTTAATCTTTTGACTTTAAATGACGGTTGGATGTGAGTTATTACTTTTTCAACTAAAATAAGTGTGTTTAAAGTCATTTCTGTGCCTGAAATTGGTCAAAATTGAAGATTTTGAGTAAGCAAAACTCTGTAAAAATGGCAATTTTGGTCACTGTGAGGGTTTAAAAAGTGGTTATTCAACATGAGGCCTGATCCAAATGACATTTTGAATCATTTTTGGTAGAGTCCAAAAAATCCATTTTCTGATGAAAAACGGTGACCCCGGACCAGTCGAACGTTGAAAAAATGGTCAATATTGATGAAATTTTAACATTTAATCTTTTGACTTTAAATGACGGTTGGATGTGAGTTATTACTTTTTCAACTAAAATAAGTGTATTTAAAGTCATTTCTGTGCCTGAAATTGGTCAAAATTGAAGATTTTGAGTAAGCAAAACTCTGTAAAAATTGCAGTTTTGGTCACTGTGAGGGTTTAAAAAGTGGTTATTCAACATGAGGCCTGATCCAAATGACATTTTGAATCATTTTTGGTAGAGTCCAAAAAATCAATTTTCTGATGAAAAACGATGACCCCGGACCAGTCGAACGTTGAAAAAATTGTCAATATTGATGACATTTTAACATTTAATCTTTTGACTTTAAATGACGGTTGGATGTGAGTTATTACTTTTTCAACTAAAATAAGTGTATTTAAAGTCATTTCTGTGCCTGAAATTGGTCAAAATTGAAGATTTTGAGTAAGCAAAACTCTGTAAAAATGGCAGTTTTGGTCACTGTGAGGGTTTAAAAAGTGGTTATTCAACATGAGGCCCGATCCAAATGACATTTTGAATCATTTTTGGTAGAGTCCAAAAAATCAATTTTCTGATGAAAAACGATGACCCCGGACCAGTCGAACGTTGAAAAAATGGTCAATATTGATGAAATTTTAACATTTAATCTTTTGACTTTAAATGATGGTTGGATGTGAGTTATTACTTTTTCAACTAAAATAAGTGTGTTTAAAGTCATTTCTGTGCCTGAAATTGGTCAAAATTGAAGATTTTGAGTAAGCAAAACTCTGTAAAAATGGCAGTTTTGGTCACTGTGAGGGTTTAAAAAGTGGTTATTCAACATGAGGCCTGATCCAAATGACATTTTGAATCATTTTTGGTAGAGTCCAAAAAATCCATTTTCTGATGAAAAACGATGACCCCGGACCAGTCGAACGTTGAAAAAATGGTCAATATTGATGAAATTTTAATATTTCATCTTTTGACTTTAAATGACGGTTGGATGGGAGTTATTACTTTTTCAACTAAAATAAGTGTGTTTAAAGTCATTTCTGTGCCTGAAATTGGTCAAAATTGAAGATTTTGCGTAAGCAAAACTCTGTAAAAATGGCAATTTGGTCACTGTGAGGGTTTAAAAAGTGGTTATTCAACATGAGGCCCGATCCAAATGACATTTTGAATCATTTTTGGTAGAGTCCAAAAAATCAATTTTCTGAATAAAAACGATGACCCCCGACCAGTCGAACGTTGAAAAAATGGTCAATATTGATGAAATTTTAACATTTAATCTTTTGACTTTAAATGACGGTTGGATGTGAGGTATTACTTTTTCAACTAAAATAAGTGTGTTTAAAGTCATTTCTGTGCCTGAAATTGGTCAAAATTGAAGATTTTGAGTAAGCAAAACTCTGTAAAAATGGCAATTTTGGTCACTGTGAGGGTTTAAAAAGTGGTTATTCAACATGAGGCCCGATCCAAATGACATTTTGAATCATTTTTGGTAGAGTCCAAAAAATCCATTTTCTGATGAAACACCATGACCCCGGACCAGTCGAACGTTGAAAAAATGGTCAATATTGATGAAATTTTAACATTTAATCTTTTGACTTTAAATGACGGTTGGATGTGAGTTATTACTTTTTCAACTAAAATAAGTGTGTTTAAAGTCATTTCTGTGCCTGAAATTGGTCAAAATTGAAGATTTTGAGTAAGCAAAACTCTGTAAAAATGGCAATTTTGGTCACTGTGAGGGTTTAAAAAGTGGTTATTCAACATGAGGCCTGATCCAAATGACATTTTGAATCATTTTTGGTAGAGTCCAAAAAATCAATTTTCTGATGAAAAACGATGACCCCGGACCAGTCGAACGTTGAAAAAATGGTCAATATTGATGAAATTTTAACATTTAATCTTTTGACTTTAAATGACGGTTGGATGTGAGTTATTACTTTTTCAACTAAAATAAGTGTGTTTAAAGTCATTTCTGTGCCTGAAATTGGTCAAAATTGAAGATTTTGAGTAAGCAAAACTCTGTAAAAATGGCAGTTTTGGTCACTGCGAGGGTTTAAAAAGGGGTTATTCAACATGAGGCCCGATCCAAATGACATTTTGAATCATTTTTGGTAGTCCAAAAAAATCAATTTTCTGATGAAAAACGATGACCCCGGACCAGTCGAACGTTGAAAAAATGGTCAATATTGATGAAATTTTAACATTTAATCTTTTGACTTTAAATGACGGTTGGATGTGAGTTATTACTTTTTCAACTAAAATAAGTGTGTTTAAAGTCATTTCTGTGCCTGAAATTGGTCAAAATTGAAGATTTTGAGTAAGCAAAACTCTGTAAAAATGGCAGTTTTGGTCACTGTGAGGGTTTAAAAAGTGGTTATTCAACATGAGGCCTGATCCAAATGACATTTTGAATCATTTTTGGTAGAGTCCAAAAAATCCATTTTCTGATGAAAAACGATGACCCCGGACCAGTCGAACGTTGAAAAAATGGTCAATATTGATGAAATTTAAACATTTAATCTTTTCACTTTAAATGACGGTTGGATGTGAGTTATTACTTTTTCAACTAAAATAAGTGTGTTTAAAGTCATTTCTGTGCCTGAAATTGGTCAAAATTGAAGATTTTGAGTAAGCAAAACTCTGTACAAATGGCAGTTTTGGTCACTGTGAGGGTTTAAAAAGTGGTTATTCAACATGAGGCCCGATCCAAATGACATTTTGAATCATTTTTGGTAGAGTCCAAAAAATCAATTTTCTGATGAAAAACGATGACCCCGGACCAGTCGAACGTTGAAAAAATGGTCAATATTGATGAAATTTTAACATTTAATCTTTTGACTTTAAATGATGGTTGGATGTGAGTTATTACTTTTTCAACTAAAATAAGTGTGTTTAAAGTCATTTCTGTGCCTGAAATTGGTCAAAATTGAAGATTTTGAGTAAGCAAAACTCTGTAAAAATGGCAGTTTTGGTCACTGTGAGGGTTTAAAAAGTGGTTATTCAACATGAGGCCTGATCCAAATGACATTTTGAATCATTTTTGGTAGAGTCCAAAAAATCCATTTTCTGATGAAAAACGATGACCCCGGACCAGTTGAACGTTGAAAAAATGGTCAATATTGATGAAATTTTAACATTTAATCTTTTGACTTTAAATGACGGTTGGATGTGAGTTATTACTTTTTCAACTAAAATAAGTGTGTTTAAAGTCATTTCTGTGCCAGAAATTGGTCAAAATTGGAGATTTTGAGTATGAAAAACTCGGTAAAAATGGCAATTTTGGTCACTGTGAGGGTTTAAAAAGTGGTTATTCAACATGAGGCCCGATCCAAATGACATTTTGAATCATTTTTGGTAGAGTCCAAAAAATCAATTTTCTGATGAAAAACGATGACCCCGGACCAGTCGAACGTTGAAAAAATGGTCAATATTGATGACATTTTAACATTTAATCTTTTGACTTTAAATGACGGTTGGATGTGAGTTATTACTTTTTCAACTAAAATAAGTGTGTTTAAAGTCATTTCTGTGCCTGAAATTGGTCAAAATTGAAGATTTTGAGTAAGCAAAACTCTGTAAAAATGGCAATTTTGGTAACTGTGAGGGTTTAAAAAGTGGTTATTCAACATGAGGCCCGATCCAAATGACATTTTGAATCATTTTTGGTAGAGTCCAAAAAATCCATTTTCTGATGAAACACCATGACCCCGGACCAGTCGAACGTTGAAAAAATGGTCAATATTGATGAAATTTTAACATTTAATCTTTTGACTTTAAATGACGGTTGGATGTGAGTTATTACTTTTTCAACTAAAATAAGTGTGTTTAAAGTCATTTCTGTGCCTGAAATTGGTCAAAATTGAAGATTTTGAGTAAGCAAAACTCTGTAAAAATGGCAATTTTGGTCACTGTGAGGGTTTAAAAAGTGGTTATTCAACATGAGGCCTGATCCAAATGACATTTTGAATCATTTTTGGTAGAGTCCAAAAAATCCATTTTCTGATGAAAAACGGTGACCCCGGACCAGTCGAACGTTGAAAAAATGGTCAATATTGATGAAATTTTAACATTTAATCTTTTGACTTTAAATGACGGTTGGATGTGAGTTATTACTTTTTCAACTAAAATAAGTGTATTTAAAGTCATTTCTGTGCCTGAAATTGGTCAAAATTGAAGATTTTGAGTAAGCAAAACTCTGTAAAAATTGCAGTTTTGGTCACTGTGAGGGTTTAAAAAGTGGTTATTCAACATGAGGCCTGATCCAAATGACATTTTGAATCATTTTTGGTAGAGTCCAAAAAATCAATTTTCTGATGAAAAACGATGACCCCGGACCAGTCGAACGTTGAAAAAATTGTCAATATTGATGACATTTTAACATTTAATCTTTTGACTTTAAATGACGGTTGGATGTGAGTTATTACTTTTTCAACTAAAATAAGTGTATTTAAAGTCATTTCTGTGCCTGAAATTGGTCAAAATTGAAGATTTTGAGTAAGCAAAACTCTGTAAAAATGGCAGTTTTTGTCACTGTGAGGGTTTAAAAAGTGGTTATTCAACATGAGGCCTGATCCAAATGACATTTTGAATCATTTTTGGTAGAGTCCAAAAAATCCATTTTCTGATGAAAAACGATGACCCCGGACCAGTCGAACGTTGAAAAAATGGTCAATATTGATGAAATTTTAACATTTAATCTTTTGACTTTAAATGACGGTTGGATGTGAGTTATTACTTTTTCAACTGAAATAAGTGTGTTTAAAGTCATTTCTGTGCCTGAAATTGGTCAAAATTGAAGATTTTGAGTAAGCAAAACTCTGTAAAAATGGCAGTTTTGGTCACTGTGAGGGTTTAAAAAGTGGTTATTCAACATGAGGCCTGATCCAAATGACATTTTGAATCATTTTTGGTAGAGTCCAAAAAATCCATTTTCTGATGAAAAACGATGACCCCGGACCAGTTGAACGTTGAAAAAATGGTCAATATTGATGAAATTTTAACATTTAATCTTTTGACTTTAAATGACGGTTGGATGTGAGTTATTACTTTTTCAACTAAAATAAGTGTGTTTAAAGTCATTTCTGTGCCAGAAATTGGTCAAAATTGGAGATTTTGAGTATGAAAAACTCGGTAAAAATGGCAATTTTGGTCACTGTGAGGGTTTAAAAAGTGGTTATTCAACATGAGGCCCGATCCAAATGACATTTTGAATCATTTTTGGTAGAGTCCAAAAAATCAATTTTCTGATGAAAAACGATGACCCCGGACCAGTCGAACGTTGAAAAAATGGTCAATATTGATGACATTTTAACATTTAATCTTTTGACTTTAAATGACGGTTGGATGTGAGTTATTACTTTTTCAACTAAAATAAGTGTGTTTAAAGTCATTTCTGTGCCTGAAATTGGTCAAAATTGAAGATTTTGAGTAAGCAAAACTCTGTAAAAATGGCAATTTTGGTAACTGTGAGGGTTTAAAAAGTGGTTATTCAACATGAGGCCCGATCCAAATGACATTTTGAATCATTTTTGGTAGAGTCCAAAAAATCAATTTTCTGATGAAAAACGATGACCCCGGACCAGTCGAACGTTGAAAAAATGGTCAATATTGATGAAATTTTAACATTTAATCTTTTGACTTAAAATGACGGTTGGATGTGAGTTATTACTTTTTCAACTAAAATAAGTGTGTTTAAAGTCATTTCTGTGCCTGAAATTGGTCAAAATTGAAGATTTTGAGTAAGCAAAACTCTGTAAAAATGGCAATTTTGGTCACTGTGAGGGTTTAAAAAGTGGTTATTCAACATGAGGCCCGATCCAAATGACATTTTGAATCATTTTTGGTAGAGTCCAAAAAATCAATTTTCTGATGAAAAACGATGACCCCGGACCAGTCGAACGTTGAAAAAATGGTCAATATTGATGAAATTTTAATATTTCATCTTTTGACTTTAAATGACGGTTGGATGGGAGTTATTACTTTTTCAACTAAAATAAGTGTGTTTAAAGTCATTTCTGTGCCTGAAATTGGTCAAAATTGAAGATTTTGCGTAAGCAAAACTCTGTAAAAATGGCAATTTGGTCACTGTGAGGGTTTAAAAAGTGGTTATTCAACATGAGGCCCGATCCAAATGACATTTTGAATCATTTTTGGTAGAGTCCAAAAAATCAATTTTCTGATTAAAAACGATGACCCCCGACCAGTCGAACGTTGAAAAAATGGTCAATATTGATGAAATTTTAACATTTAATCTTTTGACTTTAAATGACGGTTGGATGTGAGGTATTACTTTTTCAACTAAAATAAGTGTGTTTAAAGTCATTTCTGTGCCTGAAATTGGTCAAAATTGAAGATTTTGAGTAAGCAAAACTCTGTAAAAATGGCAATTTTGGTCACTGTGAGGGTTTAAAAAGTGGTTATTCAACATGAGGCCCGATCCAAATGACATTTTGAATCATTTTTGGTAGAGTCCAAAAAATCCATTTTCTGATGAAACACCATGACCCCGGACCAGTCGAACGTTGAAAAAATGGTCAATATTGATGAAATTTTAACATTTAATCTTTTGACTTTAAATGACGGTTGGATGTGAGTTATTACTTTTTCAACTAAAATAAGTGTGTTTAAAGTCATTTCTGTGCCTGAAATTGGTCAAAATTGAAGATTTTGAGTAAGCAAAACTCTGTAAAAATGGCAATTTTGGTCACTGTGAGGGTTTAAAAAGTGGTTATTCAACATGAGGCCTGATCCAAATGACATTTTGAATCATTTTTGGTAGAGTCCAAAAAATCCATTTTCTGATGAAAAACGATGACCCCGGACCAGTCGAACGTTGAAAAAATGGTCAATATTGATGAAATTTTAACATTTAATCTTTTGACTTTAAATGACGGTTGGATGTGAGTTATTACTTTTTCAACTAAAATAAGTGTGTTTAAAGTCATTTCTGTGCCTGAAATTGGTCAAAATTGAAGATTTTGAGTAAGCAAAACTCTGTAAAAATGGCAGTTTTGGTCACTGCGAGGGTTTAAAAAGGGGTTATTCAACATGAGGCCCGATCCAAATGACATTTTGAATCATTTTTGGTAGTCCAAAAAAATCAATTTTCTGATGAAAAACGATGACCCCGGACCAGTCGAACGTTGAAAAAATGGTCAATATTGATGAAATTTTAACATTTAATCTTTTGACTTTAAATGACGGTTGGATGTGAGTTATTACTTTTTCAACTAAAATAAGTGTGTTTAAAGTCATTTCTGTGCCTGAAATTGGTCAAAATTGAAGATTTTGAGTAAGCAAAACTCTGTAAAAATGGCAGTTTTGGTCACTGTGAGGGTTTAAAAAGTGGTTATTCAACATGAGGCCTGATCCAAATGACATTTTGAATCATTTTTGGTAGAGTCCAAAAAATCCATTTTCTGATGAAAAACGATGACCCCGGACCAGTCGAACGTTGAAAAAATGGTCAATATTGATGAAATTTTAACATTTAATCTTTTGACTTTAAATGACGGTTGGATGTGAGTTATTACTTTTTCAACTAAAATAAGTGTGTTTAAAGTCATTTCTGTGCCTGAAATTGGTCAAAATTGAAGATTTTGAGTAAGCAAAACTCTGTAAAAATGGCAGTTTTGGTCACTGTGAGGGTTTAAAAAGTGGTTATTCAACATGAGGCCCGATCCAAATGACATTTTGAATCATTTTTGGTAGAGTCCAAAAAATCAATTTTCTGATGAAAAACGATGACCCCGGACCAGTCGAACGTTGAAAAAATGGTCAATATTGATGAAATTTTAACATTTAATCTTTTGACTTTAAATGATGGTTGGATGTGAGTTATTACTTTTTCAACTAAAATAAGTGTGTTTAAAGTCATTTCTGTGCCTGAAATTGGTCAAAATTGAAGATTTTGAGTAAGCAAAACTCTGTAAAAATGGCAGTTTTGGTCACTGTGAGGGTTTAAAAAGTGGTTATTCAACATGAGGCCTGATCCAAATGACATTTTGAATCATTTTTGGTAGAGTCCAAAAAATCCATTTTCTGATGAAAAACGATGACCCCGGACCAGTTGAACGTTGAAAAAATGGTCAATATTGATGAAATTTTAACATTTAATCTTTTGACTTTAAATGACGGTTGGATGTGAGTTATTACTTTTTCAACTAAAATAAGTGTGTTTAAAGTCATTTCTGTGCCAGAAATTGGTCAAAATTGGAGATTTTGAGTATGAAAAACTCGGTAAAAATGGCAATTTTGGTCACTGTGAGGGTTTAAAAAGTGGTTATTCAACATGAGGCCCGATCCAAATGACATTTTGAATCATTTTTGGTAGAGTCCAAAAAATCAATTTTCTGATGAAAAACGATGACCCCGGACCAGTCGAACGTTGAAAAAATGGTCAATATTGATGACATTTTAACATTTAATCTTTTGACTTTAAATGACGGTTGGATGTGAGTTATTACTTTTTCAACTAAAATAAGTGTGTTTAAAGTCATTTCTGTGCCTGAAATTGGTCAAAATTGAAGATTTTGAGTAAGCAAAACTCTGTAAAAATGGCAATTTTGGTAACTGTGAGGGTTTAAAAAGTGGTTATTCAACATGAGGCCCGATCCAAATGACATTTTGAATCATTTTTGGTAGAGTCCAAAAAATCCATTTTCTGATGAAACACCATGACCCCGGACCAGTCGAACGTTGAAAAAATGGTCAATATTGATGAAATTTTAACATTTAATCTTTTGACTTTAAATGACGGTTGGATGTGAGTTATTACTTTTTCAACTAAAATAAGTGTGTTTAAAGTCATTTCTGTGCCTGAAATTGGTCAAAATTGAAGATTTTGAGTAAGCAAAACTCTGTAAAAATTGCAGTTTTGGTCACCGTGAGGGTTTAAAAAGTGGTTATTCAACATGAGGCCTGATCCAAATGACATTTTGAATCATTTTTGGTAGAGTCCAAAAAATCAATTTTCTGATGAAAAACGATGACCCCGGACCAGTCAAACGTTGAAAAAATGGTCAATATTGATGAAATTTTAACATTTAATCTTTTGACTTTAAATGACGGTTGGATGTGAGTTATTACTTTTTCAACTGAAATAAGTGTGTTTAAAGTCATTTCTGTGCCTGAAATTGGTCAAAATTGAAGATTTTGAGTAAGCAAAACTCTGTAAAAATGGCAGTTTTTGTCACTGTGAGGGTTTAAAAAGTGGTTATTCAACATGAGGCCTGATCCAAATGACATTTTGAATCATTTTTGGTAGAGTCCAAAAAATCCATTTTCTGATGAAAAACGATGACCCCGGACCAGTCGAACGTTGAAAAAATGGTCAATATTGATGAAATTTTAACATTTAATCTTTTGACTTTAAATGACGGTTGGATGTGAGTTATTACTTTTTCAACTAAAATAAGTGTGTTTAAAGTCATTTCTGTGCCTGAAATTGGTCAAAATTGAAGATTTTGAGTAAGCAAAACTCTGTAAAAATGGCAGTTTTGGTCACTGTGAGGGTTTAAAAAGTGGTTATTCAACATGAGGCCCGATCCAAATGACATTTTGAATCATTTTTGGTAGAGTCCAAAAAATCCATTTTCTGATGAAAAACGATGACCCCGGACCAGTTGAACGTTGAAAAAATGGTCAATATTGATGAAATTTTAACATTTAATCTTTTGACTTTAAATGACGGTTGGATGTGAGTTATTACTTTTTCAACTAAAATAAGTGTGTTTAAAGTCATTTCTGTGCCAGAAATTGGTCAAAATTGGAGATTTTGAGTATGAAAAACTCGGTAAAAATGGCAATTTTGGTCACTGTGAGGGTTTAAAAAGTGGTTATTCAACATGAGGCCCGATCCAAATGACATTTTGAATCATTTTTGGTAGAGTCCAAAAAATCAATTTTCTGATGAAAAACGATGACCCCGGACCAGTCGAACGTTGAAAAAATGGTCAATATTGATGACATTTTAACATTTAATCTTTTGACTTTAAATGACGGTTGGATGTGAGTTATTACTTTTTCAACTAAAATAAGTGTGTTTAAAGTCATTTCTGTGCCTGAAATTGGTCAAAATTGAAGATTTTGAGTAAGCAAAACTCTGTAAAAATGGCAATTTTGGTAACTGTGAGGGTTTAAAAAGTGGTTATTCAACATGAGGCCCGATCCAAATGACATTTTGAATCATTTTTGGTAGAGTCCAAAAAATCAATTTTCTGATGAAAAACGATGACCCCGGACCAGTCGAACGTTGAAAAAATGGTCAATATTGATGAAATTTTAACATTTAATCTTTTGACTTAAAATGACGGTTGGATGTGAGTTATTACTTTTTCAACTAAAATAAGTGTGTTTAAAGTCATTTCTGTGCCTGAAATTG
This sequence comes from Lissotriton vulgaris, assembly GCF_964263255.1. Taxonomy (NCBI): domain Eukaryota; kingdom Metazoa; phylum Chordata; class Amphibia; order Caudata; family Salamandridae; genus Lissotriton; species Lissotriton vulgaris. The sequence continues at coordinate 60,846 of NW_028242303.1, forward strand.
GTCAAAATTGAAGATTTTGAGTAAGCAAAACTCTGTAAAAATGGCAATTTTGGTCACTGTGAGGGTTTAAAAAGTGGTTATTCAACATGAGGCCCGATCCAAATGACATTTTGAATCATTTTTGGTAGAGTCCAAAAAATCAATTTTCTGTTGAAAAACGATGACCCCGGACCAGTCGAACGTTGAAAAAATGGTCAATATTGATGAAATTTTAATATTTCATCTTTTGACTTTAAATGACGGTTGGATGGGAGTTATTACTTTTTCAACTAAAATAAGTGTGTTTAAAGTCATTTCTGTGCCTGAAATTGGTCAAAATTGAAGATTTTGCGTAAGCAAAACTCTGTAAAAATGGCAATTTGGTCACTGTGAGGGTTTAAAAAGTGGTTATTCAACATGAGGCCCGATCCAAATGACATTTTGAATCATTTTTGGTAGAGTCCAAAAAATCAATTTTCTGATTAAAAACGATGACCCCCGACCAGTCGAACGTTGAAAAAATGGTCAATATTGATGAAATTTTAACATTTAATCTTTTGACTTTAAATGACGGTTGGATGTGAGGTATTACTTTTTCAACTAAAATAAGTGTGTTTAAAGTCATTTCTGTGCCTGAAATTGGTCAAAATTGAAGATTTTGAGTAAGCAAAACTCTGTAAAAATGGCAATTTTGGTCACTGTGAGGGTTTAAAAAGTGGTTATTCAACATGAGGCCCGATCCAAATGACATTTTGAATCATTTTTGGTAGAGTCCAAAAAATCCATTTTCTGATGAAACACCATGACCCCGGACCAGTCGAACGTTGAAAAAATGGTCAATATTGATGAAATTTTAACATTTAATCTTTTGACTTTAAATGACGGTTGGATGTGAGTTATTACTTTTTCAACTAAAATAAGTGTGTTTAAAGTCATTTCTGTGCCTGAAATTGGTCAAAATTGAAGATTTTGAGTAAGCAAAACTCTGTAAAAATGGCAATTTTGGTCACTGTGAGGGTTTAAAAAGTGGTTATTCAACATGAGGCCTGATCCAAATGACATTTTGAATCATTTTTGGTAGAGTCCAAAAAATCCATTTTCTGATGAAAAACGATGACCCCGGACCAGTCGAACGTTGAAAAAATGGTCAATATTGATGAAATTTTAACATTTAATCTTTTGACTTTAAATGACGGTTGGATGTGAGTTATTACTTTTTCAACTAAAATAAGTGTGTTTAAAGTCATTTCTGTGCCTGAAATTGGTCAAAATTGAAGAGTTTGAGTAAGCAAAACTCTGTAAAAATTGCAGTTTTGGTCACCGTGAGGGTTTAAAAAGTGGTTATTCAACATGAGGCCTGATCCAAATGACATTTTGAATCATTTTTGGTAGAGTCCAAAAAATCAATTTTCTGATGAAAAACGATGACCCCGGACCAGTCAAACGTTGAAAAAATGGTCAATATTGATGAAATTTTAACATTTAATCTTTTGACTTTAAATGACGGTTGGATGTGAGTTATTACTTTTTCAACTGAAATAAGTGTGTTTAAAGTCATTTCTGTGCCTGAAATTGGTCAAAATTGAAGATTTTGAGTAAGCAAAACTCTGTAAAAATGGCAGTTTTTGTCACTGTGAGGGTTTAAAAAGTGGTTATTCAACATGAGGCCTGATCCAAATGACATTTTGAATCATTTTTGGTAGAGTCCAAAAAATCCATTTTCTGATGAAAAACGATGACCCCGGACCAGTCGAACGTTGAAAAAATGGTCAATATTGATGAAATTTTAACATTTAATCTTTTGACTTTAAATGACGGTTGGATGTGAGTTATTACTTTTTCAACTAAAATAAGTGTGTTTAAAGTCATTTCTGTGCCTGAAATTGGTCAAAATTGAAGATTTTGAGTAAGCAAAACTCTGTAAAAATGGCAATTTTGGTCACTGTGAGGGTTTAAAAAGTGGTTATTCAACATGAGGCCCGATCCAAATGACATTTTGAATCATTTTTGGTAGAGTCCAAAAAATCAATTTTCTGATGAAAAACGATGACCCCGGACCAGTCGAACGTTGAAAAAATGGTCAATATTGATGAAATTTTAACATTTAATCTTTTGACTTTAAATGACGGTTGGATGTGAGTTATTACTTTTTCAACTAAAATAAGTGTGTTTAAAGTCATTTCTGTGCCTGAAATTGGTCAAAATTGAAGATTTTGAGTAAGCAAAACTCTGTAAAAATGGCAGTTTTGGTCACTGTGAGGGTTTAAAAAGTGGTTATTCAACATGAGGCCCGATCCAAATGACATTTTGAATCATTTTTGGTAGAGTCCAAAAAATCAATTTTCTGATGAAAAACGATGACCCCGGACCAGTCGAACGTTGAAAAAATGGTCAATATTGATGAAATTTTAACATTTAATCTTTTGACTTTAAATGATGGTTGGATGTGAGTTATTACTTTTTCAACTAAAATAAGTGTGTTTAAAGTCATTTCTGTGCCTGAAATTGGTCAAAATTGAAGATTTTGAGTAAGCAAAACTCTGTAAAAATGGCAGTTTTGGTCACTGTGAGGGTTTAAAAAGTGGTTATTCAACATGAGGCCTGATCCAAATGACATTTTGAATCATTTTTGGTAGAGTCCAAAAAATCCATTTTCTGATGAAAAACGATGACCCCGGACCAGTTGAACGTTGAAAAAATGGTCAATATTGATGAAATTTTAACATTTAATCTTTTGACTTTAAATGACGGTTGGATGTGAGTTATTACTTTTTCAACTAAAATAAGTGTGTTTAAAGTCATTTCTGTGCCAGAAATTGGTCAAAATTGGAGATTTTGAGTATGAAAAACTCGGTAAAAATGGCAATTTTGGTCACTGTGAGGGTTTAAAAAGTGGTTATTCAACATGAGGCCCGATCCAAATGACATTTTGAATCATTTTTGGTAGAGTCCAAAAAATCAATTTTCTGATGAAAAACGATGACCCCGGACCAGTCGAACGTTGAAAAAATGGTCAATATTGATGACATTTTAACATTTAATCTTTTGACTTTAAATGACGGTTGGATGTGAGTTATTACTTTTTCAACTAAAATAAGTGTGTTTAAAGTCATTTCTGTGCCTGAAATTGGTCAAAATTGAAGATTTTGAGTAAGCAAAACTCTGTAAAAATGGCAATTTTGGTAACTGTGAGGGTTTAAAAAGTGGTTATTCAACATGAGGCCCGATCCAAATGACATTTTGAATCATTTTTGGTAGAGTCCAAAAAATCAATTTTCTGATGAAAAACGATGACCCCGGACCAGTCGAACGTTGAAAAAATGGTCAATATTGATGAAATTTTAACATTTAATCTTTTGACTTAAAATGACGGTTGGATGTGAGTTATTACTTTTTCAACTAAAATAAGTGTGTTTAAAGTCATTTCTGTGCCTGAAATTGGTCAAAATTGAAGATTTTGAGTAAGCAAAACTCTGTAAAAATGGCAATTTTGGTCACTGTGAGGGTTTAAAAAGTGGTTATTCAACATGAGGCCCGATCCAAATGACATTTTGAATCATTTTTGGTAGAGTCCAAAAAATCAATTTTCTGATGAAAAACGATGACCCCGGACCAGTCGAACGTTGAAAAAATGGTCAATATTGATGAAATTTTAATATTTCATCTTTTGACTTTAAATGACGGTTGGATGGGAGTTATTACTTTTTCAACTAAAATAAGTGTGTTTAAAGTCATTTCTGTGCCTGAAATTGGTCAAAATTGAAGATTTTGCGTAAGCAAAACTCTGTAAAAATGGCAATTTGGTCACTGTGAGGGTTTAAAAAGTGGTTATTCAACATGAGGCCCGATCCAAATGACATTTTGAATCATTTTTGGTAGAGTCCAAAAAATCAATTTTCTGATTAAAAACGATGACCCCCGACCAGTCGAACGTTGAAAAAATGGTCAATATTGATGAAATTTTAACATTTAATCTTTTGACTTTAAATGACGGTTGGATGTGAGGTATTACTTTTTCAACTAAAATAAGTGTGTTTAAAGTCATTTCTGTGCCTGAAATTGGTCAAAATTGAAGATTTTGAGTAAGCAAAACTCTGTAAAAATGGCAATTTTGGTCACTGTGAGGGTTTAAAAAGTGGTTATTCAACATGAGGCCCGATCCAAATGACATTTTGAATCATTTTTGGTAGAGTCCAAAAAATCCATTTTCTGATGAAACACCATGACCCCGGACCAGTCGAACGTTGAAAAAATGGTCAATATTGATGAAATTTTAACATTTAATCTTTTGACTTTAAATGACGGTTGGATGTGAGTTATTACTTTTTCAACTAAAATAAGTGTGTTTAAAGTCATTTCTGTGCCTGAAATTGGTCAAAATTGAAGATTTTGAGTAAGCAAAACTCTGTAAAAATGGCAATTTTGGTCACTGTGAGGGTTTAAAAAGTGGTTATTCAACATGAGGCCTGATCCAAATGACATTTTGAATCATTTTTGGTAGAGTCCAAAAAATCCATTTTCTGATGAAAAACGATGACCCCGGACCAGTCGAACGTTGAAAAAATGGTCAATATTGATGAAATTTTAACATTTAATCTTTTGACTTTAAATGACGGTTGGATGTGAGTTATTACTTTTTCAACTAAAATAAGTGTGTTTAAAGTCATTTCTGTGCCTGAAATTGGTCAAAATTGAAGAGTTTGAGTAAGCAAAACTCTGTAAAAATTGCAGTTTTGGTCACCGTGAGGGTTTAAAAAGTGGTTATTCAACATGAGGCCTGATCCAAATGACATTTTGAATCATTTTTGGTAGAGTCCAAAAAATCAATTTTCTGATGAAAAACGATGACCCCGGACCAGTCAAACGTTGAAAAAATGGTCAATATTGATGAAATTTTAACATTTAATCTTTTGACTTTAAATGACGGTTGGATGTGAGTTATTACTTTTTCAACTGAAATAAGTGTGTTTAAAGTCATTTCTGTGCCTGAAATTGGTCAAAATTGAAGATTTTGAGTAAGCAAAACTCTGTAAAAATGGCAGTTTTTGTCACTGTGAGGGTTTAAAAAGTGGTTATTCAACATGAGGCCTGATCCAAATGACATTTTGAATCATTTTTGGTAGAGTCCAAAAAATCCATTTTCTGATGAAAAACGATGACCCCGGACCAGTCGAACGTTGAAAAAATGGTCAATATTGATGAAATTTTAACATTTAATCTTTTGACTTTAAATGACGGTTGGATGTGAGTTATTACTTTTTCAACTAAAATAAGTGTGTTTAAAGTCATTTCTGTGCCTGAAATTGGTCAAAATTGAAGATTTTGAGTAAGCAAAACTCTGTAAAAATGGCAATTTTGGTCACTGTGAGGGTTTAAAAAGTGGTTATTCAACATGAGGCCCGATCCAAATGACATTTTGAATCATTTTTGGTAGAGTCCAAAAAATCAATTTTCTGATGAAAAACGATGACCCCGGACCAGTCGAACGTTGAAAAAATGGTCAATATTGATGAAATTTTAACATTTAATCTTTTGACTTTAAATGACGGTTGGATGTGAGTTATTACTTTTTCAACTAAAATAAGTGTGTTTAAAGTCATTTCTGTGCCTGAAATTGGTCAAAATTGAAGATTTTGAGTAAGCAAAACTCTGTAAAAATGGCAGTTTTGGTCACTGTGAGGGTTTAAAAAGTGGTTATTCAACATGAGGCCCGATCCAAATGACATTTTGAATCATTTTTGGTAGAGTCCAAAAAATCAATTTTCTGATGAAAAACGATGACCCCGGACCAGTCGAACGTTGAAAAAATGGTCAATATTGATGAAATTTTAACATTTAATCTTTTGACTTTAAATGATGGTTGGATGTGAGTTATTACTTTTTCAACTAAAATAAGTGTGTTTAAAGTCATTTCTGTGCCTGAAATTGGTCAAAATTGAAGATTTTGAGTAAGCAAAACTCTGTAAAAATGGCAGTTTTGGTCACTGTGAGGGTTTAAAAAGTGGTTATTCAACATGAGGCCTGATCCAAATGACATTTTGAATCATTTTTGGTAGAGTCCAAAAAATCCATTTTCTGATGAAAAACGATGACCCCGGACCAGTTGAACGTTGAAAAAATGGTCAATATTGATGAAATTTTAACATTTAATCTTTTGACTTTAAATGACGGTTGGATGTGAGTTATTACTTTTTCAACTAAAATAAGTGTGTTTAAAGTCATTTCTGTGCCAGAAATTGGTCAAAATTGGAGATTTTGAGTATGAAAAACTCGGTAAAAATGGCAATTTTGGTCACTGTGAGGGTTTAAAAAGTGGTTATTCAACATGAGGCCCGATCCAAATGACATTTTGAATCATTTTTGGTAGAGTCCAAAAAATCCATTTTCTGATGAAACACCATGACCCCGGACCAGTCGAACGTTGAAAAAATTGTCAATATTGATGAAATTTTAACATTTAATCTTTTGACTTTAAATGACGGTTGGATGTGAGTTATTACTTTTTCAACTAAAATAAGTGTGTTTAAAGTCATTTCTGTGCCTGAAATTGGTCAAAATTGAAGATTTTGAGTAAGCAAAACTCTGTAAAAATGGCAATTTTGGTCACTGTGAGGGTTTAAAAAGTGGTTATTCAACATGAGGCCCGATCCAAATGACATTTTGAATAATTTTTGGTAGAGTCCAAAAAATCAATTTTCTGATGAAAAACAATGACCCCGGACCAGTCGAACGTTGAAAAAATGGTCAATATTGATGAAATTTTAACAATTAATCTTTTGACTTTAAATGACGGTTGGATATGAGGTATTACTTTTTCAACTAAAATAAATGTGTTTAAAGTCATTTCTGTGCCTGAAATTGGTCAAAATTGAAGATTTTGAGTTAGCAAAACTCTGTAAAAATGGCAATTTTGGTCACTGTGAGGGTTTAAAAAGTGGTTATTCAACATGAGGCCCGATCCAAATGACATTTTGAATCATTTTTGGTAGAGTCCAAAAAATAAATTTTCTGATGAAAAACGATGACCCCGGACCAGTCGAACGTTGAAAAAATGGTCAATATTGATGACATTTTAACATTTAATCTTTTGACTTTAAATGACGGTTGGATGTGAGTTATTACTTTTTCAACTGAAATAAGTGTGTTTAAAGTCATTTCTGTGCCTGAAATTGGTCAAAATTGAAGATTCTGAGTAAGCAAAACTCTGTAAAAATGGCAATTTTGGTCACTGTGAGGGTTTAAAAAGTGGTTATTCAACATGAGGCCCGATCCAAATGACATTTTGAATCATTTTTGGTAGAGTCCAAAAAATCAATTTTCTGATGAAAAACGATAACCCCGGACCAGTCGAACGTTGAAAAAATGGTCAATATTGATGAAATTTTAACATTTAATCTTTTGACTTTAAATGATGGTTGGATGTGAGTTATTACTTTTTCAACTAAAATAAGTGTGTTTAAAGTCATTTCTGTGCCTGAAATTGGTCAAAATTGAAGATTTTGAGTAAGCAAAACTCTGTAAAAATGGCAGTTTTGGTCACTGTGAGGGTTTAAAAAGTGGTTATCCAACATGAGGCCTGATCCAAATGACATGTTGAATCATTTTTGGTAGAGTCCAAAAAATCCATTTTCTGATGAAAAACGATGACCCCGGACCAGTCGAACGTTGAAAAAATGGTCAATATTGATGAAATTTTAACATTTAATCTTTTGACTTTAAATGACGGTTGGATGTGAGTTATTACTTTTTCAACTAAAATAAGTGTGTTTAAAGTCATTTCTGTGCCTGAAATTGGTCAAAATTGAAGATTTTGAGTAAGCAAAACTCTGTAAAAATGGCAGTTTTGGTCACTGCGAGGGTTTAAAAAGGGGTTATTCAACATGAGGCCCGATCCAAATGACATTTTGAATCATTTTTGGTAGTCCAAAAAAATTCAATTTTCTGATGAAAAACGATGACCCCGGACCAGTCGAACGTTGAAAAAATGGTCAATATTGATGAAATTTTAACATTTAATCTTTTGACTTTAAATGACGGTTGGATTGAGTTATTACTTTTTCAACTAAAATAAGTGTGTTTAAAGTCATTTCTGTGCCTGAAATTGGTCAAAATTGAAGATTTTGAGTAAGCAAAACTCTGTAAAAATGGCAGTTTTGGTCACTGTGAGGGTTTAAAAAGTGGTTATTCAACATGAGGCCTGATCCAAATGACATTTTGAATCATTTTTGGTAGAGTCCAAAAAATCCATTTTCTGATGAAAAACGATGACCCCGGACCAGTCGAACGTTGAAAAAATGGTCAATATTGATGAAATTTAAACATTTAATCTTTTCACTTTAAATGACGGTTGGATGTGAGTTATTACTTTTTCAACTAAAATAAGTGTGTTTAAAGTCATTTCTGTGCCTGAAATTGGTCAAAATTGAAGATTTTGAGTAAGCAAAACTCTGTAAAAATGGCAGTTTTTGTCACTGTGAGGGTTTAAAAAGTGGTTATTCAACATGAGGCCCGATCCAAATGAAATTTTGAATCATTTTTGGTAGAGTCCAAAAAATCAATTTTCTGATGAAAAACGATGACCCCGGACCAGTCAAACGTTGAAAAAATGGTCAATATTGATGAAATTTTAACATTTAATCTTTTGACTTTAAATGACGGTTGGATGTGAGTTATTACTTTTTCAACTGAAATAAGTGTGTTTAAAGTCATTTCGGTGCCTGAAATTGGTCAAAATTGAAGATTTTGAGTAAACAAAACTCTGTAAAAATGGCAGTTTTTGTCACTGTGAGGGTTTAAAAAGTGGTTATTCAACATGAGGCCTGATCCAAATGACATTTTGAATCATTTTTGGTAGAGTCCAAAAAATCCATTTTCTGATGAAAAACGATGACCCCGGACCAGTCGAACGTTGAAAAAATGGTCAATATTGATGAAATTTAAACATTTAATCTTTTGACTTTAAATGACGGTTGGATGTGAGTTATTACTTTTTCAACTAAAATAAGTGTGTTTAAAGTCATTTCTGTGCCTGAAATTGGTCAAAATTGAAGATTTTGAGTAAGCAAAACTCTGTAAAAATGGCAATTTTGGTCACTGCGAGGGTTTAAAAAGTGGTTATTCAACATGAGGCCCGATCCAAATGACATTTTGAATCATTTTTGGTAGAGTCCAAAAAATCAATTTTCTGATGAAAAACGATGACCCCGGACCAGTCGAACGTTCAAAAAATGGTCAATATTGATGAAATTTTAACATTTAATCTTTTGACTTTAAATGACGGTTGGATGTGAGTTATTACTTTTTCAACTAAAATAAGTGTGTTTAAAGTCATTTCTGTGCCAGAAATTGGTCAAAATTGGAGATTTTGAGTATGAAAAACTCGGTAAAAATGGCAATTTTGGTCACTGTGAGGGTTTAAAAAGTGGTTATTCAACATGAGGCCCGATCCAAATGACATTTTGAATCATTTTTGGTAGAGTCCAAAAAATCCATTTTCTGATGAAAAACAATGACCCCGGACCAGTCGAACGTTGAAAAAATGGTCAATATTGATGAAATTTTAACATTTAATCTTTTGACTTTAAATGACGGTTGGATGTGAGTTATTACTTTTTCAACTAAAATAAGTGTGTTTAAAGTCATTTCTGTGCCTGAAATTGGTCAAAATTGAAGATTTTGAGTAAGCAAAACTCTGTAAAAATGGCAGTTTTGGTCACTGCGAGGGTTTAAAAAGGGGTTATTCAACATGAGGCCCGATCCAAATGACATTTTGAATCATTTTTGGTAGTCCAAAAAAATCAATTTTCTGATGAAAAACGATGACCCCGGACCAGTCGAACGTTGAAAAAATGGTCAATATTGATGAAATTTTAACATTTAATCTTTTGACTTTAAATGACGGTTGGATGTGAGTTATTACTTTTTCAACTAAAATAAGTGTGTTTAAAGTCATTTCTGTGCCTGAAATTGGTCAAAATTGAAGATTTTGAGTAAGCAAAACTCTGTAAAAATGGCAGTTTTTGTCACTGTGAGGGTTTAAAAAGTGGTTATTCAACATGAGGCCTGATCCAAATGACATTTTGAATCATTTTTGGTAGAGTCCAAAAAATCCATTTTCTGATGAAAAACGATGACCCCGGACCAGTCGAACGTTGAAAAAATGGTCAATATTGATGAAATTTTAACATTTAATCTTTTGACTTTAAATGACGGTTGGATGTGAGTTATTACTTTTTCAACTAAAATAAGTGTGTTTAAAGTCATTTCTGTGCCTGAAATTGGTCAAAATTGAAGATTTTGAGTAAGCAAAACTCTGTAAAAATGGCAGTTTTGGTCACTGTGAGGGTTTAAAAAGTGGTTATTCAACATGAGGCCCGATCCAAATGACATTTTGAATCATTTTTGGTAGAGTCCAAAAAATCAATTTTCTGATGAAAAACGATGACCCCGGACCAGTCGAACGTTGAAAAAATGGTCAATATTGATGACATTTTAACATTTAATCTTTTGACTTTAAATGACGGTTGGATGTGAGTTATTACTTTTTCAACTAAAATAAGTGTGTTTAAAGTCATTTCTGTGCCTGAAATTGGTCAAAATTGAAGATTTTGAGTAAGCAAAACTCTGTAAAAATGGCAATTTTGGTAACTGTGAGGGTTTAAAAAGTGGTTATTCAACATGAGGCCCGATCCAAATGACATTTTGAATCATTTTTGGTAGAGTCCAAAAAATCAATTTTCTGATGAAAAACGATGACCCCGGACCAGTCGAACGTTGAAAAAATGGTCAATATTGATGAAATTTTAACATTTAATCTTTTGACTTAAAATGACGGTTGGATGTGAGTTATTACTTTTTCAACTAAAATAAGTGTGTTTAAAGTCATTTCTGTGCCTGAAATTGGTCAAAATTGAAGATTTTGAGTAAGCAAAACTCTGTAAAAATGGCAATTTTGGTCACTGTGAGGGTTTAAAAAGTGGTTATTCAACATGAGGCCCGATCCAAATGACATTTTGAATCATTTTTGGTAGAGTCCAAAAAATCAATTTTCTGATGAAAAACGATGACCCCGGACCAGTCGAACGTTGAAAAAATGGTCAATATTGATGAAATTTTAATATTTCATCTTTTGACTTTAAATGACGGTTGGATGGGAGTTATTACTTTTTCAACTAAAATAAGTGTGTTTAAAGTCATTTCTGTGCCTGAAATTGGTCAAAATTGAAGATTTTGCGTAAGCAAAACTCTGTAAAAATGGCAATTTGGTCACTGTGAGGGTTTAAAAAGTGGTTATTCAACATGAGGCCCGATCCAAATGACATTTTGAATCATTTTTGGTAGAGTCCAAAAAATCAATTTTCTGATTAAAAACGATGACCCCCGACCAGTCGAACGTTGAAAAAATGGTCAATATTGATGAAATTTTAACATTTAATCTTTTGACTTTAAATGACGGTTGGATGTGAGGTATTACTTTTTCAACTAAAATAAGTGTGTTTAAAGTCATTTCTGTGCCTGAAATTGGTCAAAATTGAAGATTTTGAGTAAGCAAAACTCTGTAAAAATGGCAATTTTGGTCACTGTGAGGGTTTAAAAAGTGGTTATTCAACATGAGGCCCGATCCAAATGACATTTTGAATCATTTTTGGTAGAGTCCAAAAAATCCATTTTCTGATGAAACACCATGACCCCGGACCAGTCGAACGTTGAAAAAATGGTCAATATTGATGAAATTTTAACATTTAATCTTTTGACTTTAAATGACGGTTGGATGTGAGTTATTACTTTTTCAACTAAAATAAGTGTGTTTAAAGTCATTTCTGTGCCTGAAATTGGTCAAAATTGAAGATTTTGAGTAAGCAAAACTCTGTAAAAATGGCAATTTTGGTCACTGTGAGGGTTTAAAAAGTGGTTATTCAACATGAGGCCTGATCCAAATGACATTTTGAATCATTTTTGGTAGAGTCCAAAAAATCCATTTTCTGATGAAAAACGATGACCCCGGACCAGTCGAACGTTGAAAAAATGGTCAATATTGATGAAATTTTAACATTTAATCTTTTGACTTTAAATGACGGTTGGATGTGAGTTATTACTTTTTCAACTAAAATAAGTGTGTTTAAAGTCATTTCTGTGCCTGAAATTGGTCAAAATTGAAGATTTTGAGTAAGCAAAACTCTGTAAAAATGGCAGTTTTGGTCACTGCGAGGGTTTAAAAAGGGGTTATTCAACATGAGGCCCGATCCAAATGACATTTTGAATCATTTTTGGTAGTCCAAAAAAATCAATTTTCTGATGAAAAACGATGACCCCGGACCAGTCGAACGTTGAAAAAATGGTCAATATTGATGAAATTTTAACATTTAATCTTTTGACTTTAAATGACGGTTGGATGTGAGTTATTACTTTTTCAACTAAAATAAGTGTGTTTAAAGTCATTTCTGTGCCTGAAATTGGTCAAAATTGAAGATTTTGAGTAAGCAAAACTCTGTAAAAATGGCAGTTTTGGTCACTGTGAGGGTTTAAAAAGTGGTTATTCAACATGAGGCCTGATCCAAATGACATTTTGAATCATTTTTGGTAGAGTCCAAAAAATCCATTTTCTGATGAAAAACGATGACCCCGGACCAGTCGAACGTTGAAAAAATGGTCAATATTGATGAAATTTTAACATTTAATCTTTTGACTTTAAATGACGGTTGGATGTGAGTTATTACTTTTTCAACTAAAATAAGTGTGTTTAAAGTCATTTCTGTGCCTGAAATTGGTCAAAATTGAAGATTTTGAGTAAGCAAAACTCTGTAAAAATGGCAGTTTTGGTCACTGTGAGGGTTTAAAAAGTGGTTATTCAACATGAGGCCCGATCCAAATGACATTTTGAATCATTTTTGGTAGAGTCCAAAAAATCAATTTTCTGATGAAAAACGATGACCCCGGACCAGTCGAACGTTGAAAAAATGGTCAATATTGATGAAATTTTAACATTTAATCTTTTGACTTTAAATGATGGTTGGATGTGAGTTATTACTTTTTCAACTAAAATAAGTGTGTTTAAAGTCATTTCTGTGCCTGAAATTGGTCAAAATTGAAGATTTTGAGTAAGCAAAACTCTGTAAAAATGGCAGTTTTGGTCACTGTGAGGGTTTAAAAAGTGGTTATTCAACATGAGGCCTGATCCAAATGACATTTTGAATCATTTTTGGTAGAGTCCAAAAAATCCATTTTCTGATGAAAAACGATGACCCCGGACCAGTTGAACGTTGAAAAAATGGTCAATATTGATGAAATTTTAACATTTAATCTTTTGACTTTAAATGACGGTTGGATGTGAGTTATTACTTTTTCAACTAAAATAAGTGTGTTTAAAGTCATTTCTGTGCCAGAAATTGGTCAAAATTGGAGATTTTGAGTATGAAAAACTCGGTAAAAATGGCAATTTTGGTCACTGTGAGGGTTTAAAAAGTGGTTATTCAACATGAGGCCCGATCCAAATGACATTTTGAATCATTTTTGGTAGAGTCCAAAAAATCAATTTTCTGATGAAAAACGATGACCCCGGACCAGTCGAACGTTGAAAAAATGGTCAATATTGATGACATTTTAACATTTAATCTTTTGACTTTAAATGACGGTTGGATGTGAGTTATTACTTTTTCAACTAAAATAAGTGTGTTTAAAGTCATTTCTGTGCCTGAAATTGGTCAAAATTGAAGATTTTGAGTAAGCAAAACTCTGTAAAAATGGCAATTTTGGTAACTGTGAGGGTTTAAAAAGTGGTTATTCAACATGAGGCCCGATCCAAATGACATTTTGAATCATTTTTGGTAGAGTCCAAAAAATCCATTTTCTGATGAAACACCATGACCCCGGACCAGTCGAACGTTGAAAAAATGGTCAATATTGATGAAATTTTAACATTTAATCTTTTGACTTTAAATGACGGTTGGATGTGAGTTATTACTTTTTCAACTAAAATAAGTGTGTTTAAAGTCATTTCTGTGCCTGAAATTGGTCAAAATTGAAGATTTTGAGTAAGCAAAACTCTGTAAAAATTGCAGTTTTGGTCACCGTGAGGGTTTAAAAAGTGGTTATTCAACATGAGGCCTGATCCAAATGACATTTTGAATCATTTTTGGTAGAGTCCAAAAAATCAATTTTCTGATGAAAAACGATGACCCCGGACCAGTCGAACGTTGAAAAAATGGTCAATATTGATGAAATTTTAACATTTAATCTTTTGACTTAAAATGACGGTTGGATGTGAGTTATTACTTTTTCAACTAAAATAAGTGTGTTTAAAGTCATTTCTGTGCCTGAAATTGGTCAAAATTGAAGATTTTGAGTAAGCAAAACTCTGTAAAAATGGCAATTTTGGTCACTGTGAGGGTTTAAAAAGTGGTTATTCAACATGAGGCCCGATCCAAATGACATTTTGAATCATTTTTGGTAGAGTCCAAAAAATCAATTTTCTGTTGAAAAACGATGACCCCGGACCAGTCGAACGTTGAAAAAATGGTCAATATTGATGAAATTTTAATATTTCATCTTTTGACTTTAAATGACGGTTGGATGGGAGTTATTACTTTTTCAACTAAAATAAGTGTGTTTAAAGTCATTTCTGTGCCTGAAATTGGTCAAAATTGAAGATTTTGCGTAAGCAAAACTCTGTAAAAATGGCAATTTGGTCACTGTGAGGGTTTAAAAAGTGGTTATTCAACATGAGGCCCGATCCAAATGACATTTTGAATCATTTTTGGTAGAGTCCAAAAAATCAATTTTCTGATTAAAAACGATGACCCCCGACCAGTCGAACGTTGAAAAAATGGTCAATATTGATGAAATTTTAACATTTAATCTTTTGACTTTAAATGACGGTTGGATGTGAGGTATTACTTTTTCAACTAAAATAAGTGTGTTTAAAGTCATTTCTGTGCCTGAAATTGGTCAAAATTGAAGATTTTGAGTAAGCAAAACTCTGTAAAAATGGCAATTTTGGTCACTGTGAGGGTTTAAAAAGTGGTTATTCAACATGAGGCCCGATCCAAATGACATTTTGAATCATTTTTGGTAGAGTCCAAAAAATCCATTTTCTGATGAAACACCATGACCCCGGACCAGTCGAACGTTGAAAAAATGGTCAATATTGATGAAATTTTAACATTTAATCTTTTGACTTTAAATGACGGTTGGATGTGAGTTATTACTTTTTCAACTAAAATAAGTGTGTTTAAAGTCATTTCTGTGCCTGAAATTGGTCAAAATTGAAGATTTTGAGTAAGCAAAACTCTGTAAAAATGGCAATTTTGGTCACTGTGAGGGTTTAAAAAGTGGTTATTCAACATGAGGCCTGATCCAAATGACATTTTGAATCATTTTTGGTAGAGTCCAAAAAATCCATTTTCTGATGAAAAACGATGACCCCGGACCAGTCGAACGTTGAAAAAATGGTCAATATTGATGAAATTTTAACATTTAATCTTTTGACTTTAAATGACGGTTGGATGTGAGTTATTACTTTTTCAACTAAAATAAGTGTGTTTAAAGTCATTTCTGTGCCTGAAATTGGTCAAAATTGAAGAGTTTGAGTAAGCAAAACTCTGTAAAAATTGCAGTTTTGGTCACCGTGAGGGTTTAAAAAGTGGTTATTCAACATGAGGCCTGATCCAAATGACATTTTGAATCATTTTTGGTAGAGTCCAAAAAATCAATTTTCTGATGAAAAACGATGACCCCGGACCAGTCAAACGTTGAAAAAATGGTCAATATTGATGAAATTTTAACATTTAATCTTTTGACTTTAAATGACGGTTGGATGTGAGTTATTACTTTTTCAACTGAAATAAGTGTGTTTAAAGTCATTTCTGTGCCTGAAATTGGTCAAAATTGAAGATTTTGAGTAAGCAAAACTCTGTAAAAATGGCAGTTTTTGTCACTGTGAGGGTTTAAAAAGTGGTTATTCAACATGAGGCCTGATCCAAATGACATTTTGAATCATTTTTGGTAGAGTCCAAAAAATCCATTTTCTGATGAAAAACGATGACCCCGGACCAGTCGAACGTTGAAAAAATGGTCAATATTGATGAAATTTTAACATTTAATCTTTTGACTTTAAATGACGGTTGGATGTGAGTTATTACTTTTTCAACTAAAATAAGTGTGTTTAAAGTCATTTCTGTGCCTGAAATTGGTCAAAATTGAAGATTTTGAGTAAGCAAAACTCTGTAAAAATGGCAATTTTGGTCACTGTGAGGGTTTAAAAAGTGGTTATTCAACATGAGGCCCGATCCAAATGACATTTTGAATCATTTTTGGTAGAGTCCAAAAAATCAATTTTCTGATGAAAAACGATGACCCCGGACCAGTCGAACGTTGAAAAAATGGTCAATATTGATGAAATTTTAACATTTAATCTTTTGACTTTAAATGACGGTTGGATGTGAGTTATTACTTTTTCAACTAAAATAAGTGTGTTTAAAGTCATTTCTGTGCCTGAAATTGGTCAAAATTGAAGATTTTGAGTAAGCAAAACTCTGTAAAAATGGCAGTTTTGGTCACTGTGAGGGTTTAAAAAGTGGTTATTCAACATGAGGCCCGATCCAAATGACATTTTGAATCATTTTTGGTAGAGTCCAAAAAATCAATTTTCTGATGAAAAACGATGACCCCGGACCAGTCGAACGTTGAAAAAATGGTCAATATTGATGAAATTTTAACATTTAATCTTTTGACTTTAAATGATGGTTGGATGTGAGTTATTACTTTTTCAACTAAAATAAGTGTGTTTAAAGTCATTTCTGTGCCTGAAATTGGTCAAAATTGAAGATTTTGAGTAAGCAAAACTCTGTAAAAATGGCAGTTTTGGTCACTGTGAGGGTTTAAAAAGTGGTTATTCAACATGAGGCCTGATCCAAATGACATTTTGAATCATTTTTGGTAGAGTCCAAAAAATCCATTTTCTGATGAAAAACGATGACCCCGGACCAGTTGAACGTTGAAAAAATGGTCAATATTGATGAAATTTTAACATTTAATCTTTTGACTTTAAATGACGGTTGGATGTGAGTTATTACTTTTTCAACTAAAATAAGTGTGTTTAAAGTCATTTCTGTGCCAGAAATTGGTCAAAATTGGAGATTTTGAGTATGAAAAACTCGGTAAAAATGGCAATTTTGGTCACTGTGAGGGTTTAAAAAGTGGTTATTCAACATGAGGCCCGATCCAAATGACATTTTGAATCATTTTTGGTAGAGTCCAAAAAATCAATTTTCTGATGAAAAACGATGACCCCGGACCAGTCGAACGTTGAAAAAATGGTCAATATTGATGACATTTTAACATTTAATCTTTTGACTTTAAATGACGGTTGGATGTGAGTTATTACTTTTTCAACTAAAATAAGTGTGTTTAAAGTCATTTCTGTGCCTGAAATTGGTCAAAATTGAAGATTTTGAGTAAGCAAAACTCTGTAAAAATGGCAATTTTGGTAACTGTGAGGGTTTAAAAAGTGGTTATTCAACATGAGGCCCGATCCAAATGACATTTTGAATCATTTTTGGTAGAGTCCAAAAAATCAATTTTCTGATGAAAAACGATGACCCCGGACCAGTCGAACGTTGAAAAAATGGTCAATATTGATGAAATTTTAACATTTAATCTTTTGACTTAAAATGACGGTTGGATGTGAGTTATTACTTTTTCAACTAAAATAAGTGTGTTTAAAGTCATTTCTGTGCCTGAAATTGGTCAAAATTGAAGATTTTGAGTAAGCAAAACTCTGTAAAAATGGCAATTTTGGTCACTGTGAGGGTTTAAAAAGTGGTTATTCAACATGAGGCCCGATCCAAATGACATTTTGAATCATTTTTGGTAGAGTCCAAAAAATCAATTTTCTGATGAAAAACGATGACCCCGGACCAGTCGAACGTTGAAAAAATGGTCAATATTGATGAAATTTTAATATTTCATCTTTTGACTTTAAATGACGGTTGGATGGGAGTTATTACTTTTTCAACTAAAATAAGTGTGTTTAAAGTCATTTCTGTGCCTGAAATTGGTCAAAATTGAAGATTTTGCGTAAGCAAAACTCTGTAAAAATGGCAATTTGGTCACTGTGAGGGTTTAAAAAGTGGTTATTCAACATGAGGCCCGATCCAAATGACATTTTGAATCATTTTTGGTAGAGTCCAAAAAATCAATTTTCTGATTAAAAACGATGACCCCCGACCAGTCGAACGTTGAAAAAATGGTCAATATTGATGAAATTTTAACATTTAATCTTTTGACTTTAAATGACGGTTGGATGTGAGGTATTACTTTTTCAACTAAAATAAGTGTGTTTAAAGTCATTTCTGTGCCTGAAATTGGTCAAAATTGAAGATTTTGAGTAAGCAAAACTCTGTAAAAATGGCAATTTTGGTCACTGTGAGGGTTTAAAAAGTGGTTATTCAACATGAGGCCCGATCCAAATGACATTTTGAATCATTTTTGGTAGAGTCCAAAAAATCCATTTTCTGATGAAACACCATGACCCCGGACCAGTCGAACGTTGAAAAAATGGTCAATATTGATGAAATTTTAACATTTAATCTTTTGACTTTAAATGACGGTTGGATGTGAGTTATTACTTTTTCAACTAAAATAAGTGTGTTTAAAGTCATTTCTGTGCCTGAAATTGGTCAAAATTGAAGATTTTGAGTAAGCAAAACTCTGTAAAAATGGCAATTTTGGTCACTGTGAGGGTTTAAAAAGTGGTTATTCAACATGAGGCCTGATCCAAATGACATTTTGAATCATTTTTGGTAGAGTCCAAAAAATCCATTTTCTGATGAAAAACGATGACCCCGGACCAGTCGAACGTTGAAAAAATGGTCAATATTGATGAAATTTTAACATTTAATCTTTTGACTTTAAATGACGGTTGGATGTGAGTTATTACTTTTTCAACTAAAATAAGTGTGTTTAAAGTCATTTCTGTGCCTGAAATTGGTCAAAATTGAAGAGTTTGAGTAAGCAAAACTCTGTAAAAATTGCAGTTTTGGTCACCGTGAGGGTTTAAAAAGTGGTTATTCAACATGAGGCCTGATCCAAATGACATTTTGAATCATTTTTGGTAGAGTCCAAAAAATCAATTTTCTGATGAAAAACGATGACCCCGGACCAGTCAAACGTTGAAAAAATGGTCAATATTGATGAAATTTTAACATTTAATCTTTTGACTTTAAATGACGGTTGGATGTGAGTTATTACTTTTTCAACTGAAATAAGTGTGTTTAAAGTCATTTCTGTGCCTGAAATTGGTCAAAATTGAAGATTTTGAGTAAGCAAAACTCTGTAAAAATGGCAGTTTTTGTCACTGTGAGGGTTTAAAAAGTGGTTATTCAACATGAGGCCTGATCCAAATGACATTTTGAATCATTTTTGGTAGAGTCCAAAAAATCCATTTTCTGATGAAAAACGATGACCCCGGACCAGTCGAACGTTGAAAAAATGGTCAATATTGATGAAATTTTAACATTTAATCTTTTGACTTTAAATGACGGTTGGATGTGAGTTATTACTTTTTCAACTAAAATAAGTGTGTTTAAAGTCATTTCTGTGCCTGAAATTGGTCAAAATTGAAGATTTTGAGTAAGCAAAACTCTGTAAAAATGGCAATTTTGGTCACTGTGAGGGTTTAAAAAGTGGTTATTCAACATGAGGCCCGATCCAAATGACATTTTGAATCATTTTTGGTAGAGTCCAAAAAATCAATTTTCTGATGAAAAACGATGACCCCGGACCAGTCGAACGTTGAAAAAATGGTCAATATTGATGAAATTTTAACATTTAATCTTTTGACTTTAAATGACGGTTGGATGTGAGTTATTACTTTTTCAACTAAAATAAGTGTGTTTAAAGTCATTTCTGTGCCTGAAATTGGTCAAAATTGAAGATTTTGAGTAAGCAAAACTCTGTAAAAATGGCAGTTTTGGTCACTGTGAGGGTTTAAAAAGTGGTTATTCAACATGAGGCCCGATCCAAATGACATTTTGAATCATTTTTGGTAGAGTCCAAAAAATCAATTTTCTGATGAAAAACGATGACCCCGGACCAGTCGAACGTTGAAAAAATGGTCAATATTGATGAAATTTTAACATTTAATCTTTTGACTTTAAATGATGGTTGGATGTGAGTTATTACTTTTTCAACTAAAATAAGTGTGTTTAAAGTCATTTCTGTGCCTGAAATTGGTCAAAATTGAAGATTTTGAGTAAGCAAAACTCTGTAAAAATGGCAGTTTTGGTCACTGTGAGGGTTTAAAAAGTGGTTATTCAACATGAGGCCTGATCCAAATGACATTTTGAATCATTTTTGGTAGAGTCCAAAAAATCCATTTTCTGATGAAAAACGATGACCCCGGACCAGTTGAACGTTGAAAAAATGGTCAATATTGATGAAATTTTAACATTTAATCTTTTGACTTTAAATGACGGTTGGATGTGAGTTATTACTTTTTCAACTAAAATAAGTGTGTTTAAAGTCATTTCTGTGCCAGAAATTGGTCAAAATTGGAGATTTTGAGTATGAAAAACTCGGTAAAAATGGCAATTTTGGTCACTGTGAGGGTTTAAAAAGTGGTTATTCAACATGAGGCCCGATCCAAATGACATTTTGAATCATTTTTGGTAGAGTCCAAAAAATCCATTTTCTGATGAAACACCATGACCCCGGACCAGTCGAACGTTGAAAAAATTGTCAATATTGATGAAATTTTAACATTTAATCTTTTGACTTTAAATGACGGTTGGATGTGAGTTATTACTTTTTCAACTAAAATAAGTGTGTTTAAAGTCATTTCTGTGCCTGAAATTGGTCAAAATTGAAGATTTTGAGTAAGCAAAACTCTGTAAAAATGGCAATTTTGGTCACTGTGAGGGTTTAAAAAGTGGTTATTCAACATGAGGCCCGATCCAAATGACATTTTGAATAATTTTTGGTAGAGTCCAAAAAATCAATTTTCTGATGAAAAACAATGACCCCGGACCAGTCGAACGTTGAAAAAATGGTCAATATTGATGAAATTTTAACAATTAATCTTTTGACTTTAAATGACGGTTGGATATGAGGTATTACTTTTTCAACTAAAATAAATGTGTTTAAAGTCATTTCTGTGCCTGAAATTGGTCAAAATTGAAGATTTTGAGTTAGCAAAACTCTGTAAAAATGGCAATTTTGGTCACTGTGAGGGTTTAAAAAGTGGTTATTCAACATGAGGCCCGATCCAAATGACATTTTGAATCATTTTTGGTAGAGTCCAAAAAATAAATTTTCTGATGAAAAACGATGACCCCGGACCAGTCGAACGTTGAAAAAATGGTCAATATTGATGACATTTTAACATTTAATCTTTTGACTTTAAATGACGGTTGGATGTGAGTTATTACTTTTTCAACTGAAATAAGTGTGTTTAAAGTCATTTCTGTGCCTGAAATTGGTCAAAATTGAAGATTCTGAGTAAGCAAAACTCTGTAAAAATGGCAATTTTGGTCACTGTGAGGGTTTAAAAAGTGGTTATTCAACATGAGGCCCGATCCAAATGACATTTTGAATCATTTTTGGTAGAGTCCAAAAAATCAATTTTCTGATGAAAAACGATAACCCCGGACCAGTCGAACGTTGAAAAAATGGTCAATATTGATGAAATTTTAACATTTAATCTTTTGACTTTAAATGATGGTTGGATGTGAGTTATTACTTTTTCAACTAAAATAAGTGTGTTTAAAGTCATTTCTGTGCCTGAAATTGGTCAAAATTGAAGATTTTGAGTAAGCAAAACTCTGTAAAAATGGCAGTTTTGGTCACTGTGAGGGTTTAAAAAGTGGTTATCCAACATGAGGCCTGATCCAAATGACATGTTGAATCATTTTTGGTAGAGTCCAAAAAATCCATTTTCTGATGAAAAACGATGACCCCGGACCAGTCGAACGTTGAAAAAATGGTCAATATTGATGAAATTTTAACATTTAATCTTTTGACTTTAAATGACGGTTGGATGTGAGTTATTACTTTTTCAACTAAAATAAGTGTGTTTAAAGTCATTTCTGTGCCTGAAATTGGTCAAAATTGAAGATTTTGAGTAAGCAAAACTCTGTAAAAATGGCAGTTTTGGTCACTGCGAGGGTTTAAAAAGGGGTTATTCAACATGAGGCCCGATCCAAATGACATTTTGAATCATTTTTGGTAGTCCAAAAAAATTCAATTTTCTGATGAAAAACGATGACCCCGGACCAGTCGAACGTTGAAAAAATGGTCAATATTGATGAAATTTTAACATTTAATCTTTTGACTTTAAATGACGGTTGGATGTGAGTTATTACTTTTTCAACTAAAATAAGTGTGTTTAAAGTCATTTCTGTGCCTGAAATTGGTCAAAATTGAAGATTTTGAGTAAGCAAAACTCTGTAAAAATGGCAGTTTTGGTCACTGTGAGGGTTTAAAAAGTGGTTATTCAACATGAGGCCTGATCCAAATGACATTTTGAATCATTTTTGGTAGAGTCCAAAAAATCCATTTTCTGATGAAAAACGATGACCCCGGACCAGTCGAACGTTGAAAAAATGGTCAATATTGATGAAATTTAAACATTTAATCTTTTCACTTTAAATGACGGTTGGATGTGAGTTATTACTTTTTCAACTAAAATAAGTGTGTTTAAAGTCATTTCTGTGCCTGAAATTGGTCAAAATTGAAGATTTTGAGTAAGCAAAACTCTGTAAAAATGGCAGTTTTTGTCACTGTGAGGGTTTAAAAAGTGGTTATTCAACATGAGGCCCGATCCAAATGAAATTTTGAATCATTTTTGGTAGAGTCCAAAAAATCAATTTTCTGATGAAAAACGATGACCCCGGACCAGTCAAACGTTGAAAAAATGGTCAATATTGATGAAATTTTAACATTTAATCTTTTGACTTTAAATGACGGTTGGATGTGAGTTATTACTTTTTCAACTGAAATAAGTGTGTTTAAAGTCATTTCGGTGCCTGAAATTGGTCAAAATTGAAGATTTTGAGTAAACAAAACTCTGTAAAAATGGCAGTTTTTGTCACTGTGAGGGTTTAAAAAGTGGTTATTCAACATGAGGCCTGATCCAAATGACATTTTGAATCATTTTTGGTAGAGTCCAAAAAATCCATTTTCTGATGAAAAACGATGACCCCGGACCAGTCGAACGTTGAAAAAATGGTCAATATTGATGAAATTTAAACATTTAATCTTTTGACTTTAAATGACGGTTGGATGTGAGTTATTACTTTTTCAACTAAAATAAGTGTGTTTAAAGTCATTTCTGTGCCTGAAATTGGTCAAAATTGAAGATTTTGAGTAAGCAAAACTCTGTAAAAATGGCAATTTTGGTCACTGCGAGGGTTTAAAAAGTGGTTATTCAACATGAGGCCCGATCCAAATGACATTTTGAATCATTTTTGGTAGAGTCCAAAAAATCAATTTTCTGATGAAAAACGATGACCCCGGACCAGTCGAACGTTCAAAAAATGGTCAATATTGATGAAATTTTAACATTTAATCTTTTGACTTTAAATGACGGTTGGATGTGAGTTATTACTTTTTCAACTAAAATAAGTGTGTTTAAAGTCATTTCTGTGCCAGAAATTGGTCAAAATTGGAGATTTTGAGTATGAAAAACTCGGTAAAAATGGCAATTTTGGTCACTGTGAGGGTTTAAAAGTGGTTATTCAACATGAGGCCCGATCCAAATGACATTTTGAATCATTTTTGGTAGAGTCCAAAAAATCCATTTTCTGATGAAACACCATGACCCCGGACCAGTCGAACGTTGAAAAAATTGTCAATATTGATGAAATTTTAACATTTAATCTTTTGACTTTAAATGACGGTTGGATGTGAGTTATTACTTTTTCAATTAAAATAAGTGTGTTTAAAGTCATTTCTGTGCCTGAAATTGGTCAAAATTGAAGATTTTGAGTAAGCAAAACTCTGTAAAAATGGCAATTTTGGTCACTGTGAGGGTTTAAAAAGTGGTTATTCAACATGAGGCCCGATCCAAATGACATTTTGAATAATTATTGGTAGAGTCCAAAAAATCAATTTTCTGATGAAAAACAATGACCCCGGACCAGTCGAACGTTGAAAAAATGGTCAATATTGATGAAATTTTAACAATTAATCTTTTGACTTTAAATGACGGTTGGATATGAGGTATTACTTTTTCAACTAAAATAAATGTGTTTAAAGTCATTTCTGTGCCTGAAATTGGTCAAAATTGAAGATTTTGAGTTAGCAAAACTCTGTAAAAATGGCAATTTTGGTCACTGTGAGGGTTTAAAAAGTGGTTATTCAACATGAGGCCCGATCCAAATGACATTTTGAATCATTTTTGGTAGAGTCCAAAAAATCAATTTTCTGATGAAAAACAATGACCCCGGACCAGTCGAACGTTGAAAAAATGGTCAATATTGATGAAATTTTAACAATTAATCTTTTGACTTTAAATGACGGTTGGATATGAGGTATTACTTTTTCAACTAAAATAAATGTGTTTAAAGTCATTTCTGTGCCTGAAATTGGTCAAAATTGAAGATTTTGAGTTAGCAAAACTCTGTAAAAATGGCAATTTTGGTCACTGTGAGGGTTTAAAAAGTGGTTATTCAACATGAGGCCCGATCCAAATGACATTTTGAATCATTTTTGGTAGAGTCCAAAAAATCCATTTTCTGATGAAAAACGATGACCCCGGACCAGTCGAACGTTGAAAAAATGGTCAATATTGATGAAATTTTAACATTTAATCTTTTGACTTTAAATGACGGTTGGATGTGAGTTATTACTTTTTCAACTAAAATAAGTGTGTTTAAAGTCATTTCTGTGCCTGAAATTGGTCAAAATTGAAGATTTTGAGTAAGCAAAACTCTGTAAAAATGGCAGTTTTGGTCACTGCGAGGGTTTAAAAAGGGGTTATTCAACATGAGGCCCGATCCAAATGACATTTTGAATCATTTTTGGTAGTCCAAAAAAATCAATTTTCTGATGAAAAACGATGACCCCGGACCAGTCGAACGTTGAAAAAATGGTCAATATTGATGAAATTTTAACATTTAATCTTTTGACTTTAAATGACGGTTGGATGTGAGTTATTACTTTTTCAACTAAAATAAGTGTGTTTAAAGTCATTTCTGTGCCTGAAATTGGTCAAAATTGAAGATTTTGAGTAAGCAAAACTCTGTAAAAATGGCAGTTTTGGTCACTGTGAGGGTTTAAAAAGTGGTTATTCAACATGAGGCCTGATCCAAATGACATTTTGAATCATTTTTGGTAGAGTCCAAAAAATCCATTTTCTGATGAAAAACGATGACCCCGGACCAGTCGAACGTTGAAAAAATGGTCAATATTGATGAAATTTTAACATTTAATCTTTTGACTTTAAATGACGGTTGGATGTGAGTTATTACTTTTTCAACTAAAATAAGTGTGTTTAAAGTCATTTCTGTGCCTGAAATTGGTCAAAATTGAAGATTTTGAGTAAGCAAAACTCTGTAAAAATGGCAGTTTTGGTCACTGTGAGGGTTTAAAAAGTGGTTATTCAACATGAGGCCCGATCCAAATGACATTTTGAATCATTTTTGGTAGAGTCCAAAAAATCAATTTTCTGATGAAAAACGATGACCCCGGACCAGTCGAACGTTGAAAAAATGGTCAATATTGATGAAATTTTAACATTTAATCTTTTGACTTTAAATGATGGTTGGATGTGAGTTATTACTTTTTCAACTAAAATAAGTGTGTTTAAAGTCATTTCTGTGCCTGAAATTGGTCAAAATTGAAGATTTTGAGTAAGCAAAACTCTGTAAAAATGGCAGTTTTGGTCACTGTGAGGGTTTAAAAAGTGGTTATTCAACATGAGGCCTGATCCAAATGACATTTTGAATCATTTTTGGTAGAGTCCAAAAAATCCATTTTCTGATGAAAAACGATGACCCCGGACCAGTTGAACGTTGAAAAAATGGTCAATATTGATGAAATTTTAACATTTAATCTTTTGACTTTAAATGACGGTTGGATGTGAGTTATTACTTTTTCAACTAAAATAAGTGTGTTTAAAGTCATTTCTGTGCCAGAAATTGGTCAAAATTGGAGATTTTGAGTATGAAAAACTCGGTAAAAATGGCAATTTTGGTCACTGTGAGGGTTTAAAAAGTGGTTATTCAACATGAGGCCCGATCCAAATGACATTTTGAATCATTTTTGGTAGAGTCCAAAAAATCAATTTTCTGATGAAAAACGATGACCCCGGACCAGTCGAACGTTGAAAAAATGGTCAATATTGATGACATTTTAACATTTAATCTTTTGACTTTAAATGACGGTTGGATGTGAGTTATTACTTTTTCAACTAAAATAAGTGTGTTTAAAGTCATTTCTGTGCCTGAAATTGGTCAAAATTGAAGATTTTGAGTAAGCAAAACTCTGTAAAAATGGCAATTTTGGTAACTGTGAGGGTTTAAAAAGTGGTTATTCAACATGAGGCCCGATCCAAATGACATTTTGAATCATTTTTGGTAGAGTCCAAAAAATCCATTTTCTGATGAAACACCATGACCCCGGACCAGTCGAACGTTGAAAAAATGGTCAATATTGATGAAATTTTAACATTTAATCTTTTGACTTTAAATGACGGTTGGATGTGAGTTATTACTTTTTCAACTAAAATAAGTGTGTTTAAAGTCATTTCTGTGCCTGAAATTGGTCAAAATTGAAGATTTTGAGTAAGCAAAACTCTGTAAAAATGGCAATTTTGGTCACTGTGAGGGTTTAAAAAGTGGTTATTCAACATGAGGCCTGATCCAAATGACATTTTGAATCATTTTTGGTAGAGTCCAAAAAATCCATTTTCTGATGAAAAACGATGACCCCGGACCAGTCGAACGTTGAAAAAATGGTCAATATTGATGAAATTTTAACATTTAATCTTTTGACTTTAAATGACGGTTGGATGTGAGTTATTACTTTTTCAACTAAAATAAGTGTGTTTAAAGTCATTTCTGTGCCTGAAATTGGTCAAAATTGAAGAGTTTGAGTAAGCAAAACTCTGTAAAAATTGCAGTTTTGGTCACCGTGAGGGTTTAAAAAGTGGTTATTCAACATGAGGCCTGATCCAAATGACATTTTGAATCATTTTTGGTAGAGTCCAAAAAATCAATTTTCTGATGAAAAACGATGACCCCGGACCAGTCAAACGTTGAAAAAATGGTCAATATTGATGAAATTTTAACATTTAATCTTTTGACTTTAAATGACGGTTGGATGTGAGTTATTACTTTTTCAACTGAAATAAGTGTGTTTAAAGTCATTTCTGTGCCTGAAATTGGTCAAAATTGAAGATTTTGAGTAAGCAAAACTCTGTAAAAATGGCAGTTTTTGTCACTGTGAGGGTTTAAAAAGTGGTTATTCAACATGAGGCCTGATCCAAATGACATTTTGAATCATTTTTGGTAGAGTCCAAAAAATCCATTTTCTGATGAAAAACGATGACCCCGGACCAGTCGAACGTTGAAAAAATGGTCAATATTGATGAAATTTTAACATTTAATCTTTTGACTTTAAATGACGGTTGGATGTGAGTTATTACTTTTTCAACTAAAATAAGTGTGTTTAAAGTCATTTCTGTGCCTGAAATTGGTCAAAATTGAAGATTTTGAGTAAGCAAAACTCTGTAAAAATGGCAGTTTTGGTCACTGTGAGGGTTTAAAAAGTGGTTATTCAACATGAGGCCCGATCCAAATGACATTTTGAATCATTTTTGGTAGAGTCCAAAAAATCAATTTTCTGATGAAAAACGATGACCCCGGACCAGTCGAACGTTGAAAAAATGGTCAATATTGATGAAATTTTAACATTTAATCTTTTGACTTTAAATGATGGTTGGATGTGAGTTATTACTTTTTCAACTAAAATAAGTGTGTTTAAAGTCATTTCTGTGCCTGAAATTGGTCAAAATTGAAGATTTTGAGTAAGCAAAACTCTGTAAAAATGGCAGTTTTGGTCACTGTGAGGGTTTAAAAAGTGGTTATTCAACATGAGGCCTGATCCAAATGACATTTTGAATCATTTTTGGTAGAGTCCAAAAAATCCATTTTCTGATGAAAAACGATGACCCCGGACCAGTTGAACGTTGAAAAAATGGTCAATATTGATGAAATTTTAACATTTAATCTTTTGACTTTAAATGACGGTTGGATGTGAGTTATTACTTTTTCAACTAAAATAAGTGTGTTTAAAGTCATTTCTGTGCCAGAAATTGGTCAAAATTGGAGATTTTGAGTATGAAAAACTCGGTAAAAATGGCAATTTTGGTCACTGTGAGGGTTTAAAAAGTGGTTATTCAACATGAGGCCCGATCCAAATGACATTTTGAATCATTTTTGGTAGAGTCCAAAAAATCAATTTTCTGATGAAAAACGATGACCCCGGACCAGTCGAACGTTGAAAAAATGGTCAATATTGATGAAATTTTAACATTTAATCTTTTGACTTAAAATGACGGTTGGATGTGAGTTATTACTTTTTCAACTAAAATAAGTGTGTTTAAAGTCATTTCTGTGCCTGAAATTGGTCAAAATTGAAGATTTTGAGTAAGCAAAACTCTGTAAAAATGGCAATTTTGGTCACTGTGAGGGTTTAAAAAGTGGTTATTCAACATGAGGCCCGATCCAAATGACATTTTGAATAATTTTTGGTAGAGTCCAAAAAATCAATTTTCTGATGAAAAACAATGACCCCGGACCAGTCGAACGTTGAAAAAATGGTCAATATTGATGAAATTTTACCAATTAATCTTTTGACTTTAAATGACGGTTGGATATGAGGTATTACTTTTTCAACTAAAATAAATGTGTTTAAAGTCATTTCTGTGCCTGAAATTGGTCAAAATTGAAGATTTTGAGTTAGCAAAACTCTGTAAAAATGGCAATTTTGGTCACTGTGAGGGTTTAAAAAGTGGTTATTCAACATGAGGCCCGATCCAAATGACATTTTGAATCATTTTTGGTAGAGTCCAAAAAATAAATTTTCTGATGAAAAACGATGACCCCGGACCAGTCGAACGTTGAAAAAATGGTCAATATTGATGACATTTTAACATTTAATCTTTTGACTTTAAATGACGGTTGGATGTGAGTTATTACTTTTTCAACTGAAATAAGTGTGTTTAAAGTCATTTCTGTGCCTGAAATTGGTCAAAATTGAAGATTCTGAGTAAGCAAAACTCTGTAAAAATGGCAATTTTGGTCACTGTGAGGGTTTAAAAAGTGGTTATTCAACATGAGGCCCGATCCAAATGACATTTTGAATCATTTTTGGTAGAGTCCAAAAAATCAATTTTCTGATGAAAAACGATAACCCCGGACCAGTCGAACGTTGAAAAAATGGTCAATATTGATGAAATTTTAACATTTAATCTTTTGACTTTAAATGATGGTTGGATGTGAGTTATTACTTTTTCAACTAAAATAAGTGTGTTTAAAGTCATTTCTGTGCCTGAAATTGGTCAAAATTGAAGATTTTGAGTAAGCAAAACTCTGTAAAAATGGCAGTTTTGGTCACTGTGAGGGTTTAAAAAGTGGTTATCCAACATGAGGCCTGATCCAAATGACATGTTGAATCATTTTTGGTAGAGTCCAAAAAATCCATTTTCTGATGAAAAACGATGACCCCGGACCAGTCGAACGTTGAAAAAATGGTCAATATTGATGAAATTTTAACATTTAATCTTTTGACTTTAAATGACGGTTGGATGTGAGTTATTACTTTTTCAACTAAAATAAGTGTGTTTAAAGTCATTTCTGTGCCTGAAATTGGTCAAAATTGAAGATTTTGAGTAAGCAAAACTCTGTAAAAATGGCAGTTTTGGTCACTGCGAGGGTTTAAAAAGGGGTTATTCAACATGAGGCCCGATCCAAATGACATTTTGAATCATTTTTGGTAGTCCAAAAAAATTCAATTTTCTGATGAAAAACGATGACCCCGGACCAGTCGAACGTTGAAAAAATGGTCAATATTGATGAAATTTTAACATTTAATCTTTTGACTTTAAATGACGGTTGGATGTGAGTTATTACTTTTTCAACTAAAATAAGTGTGTTTAAAGTCATTTCTGTGCCTGAAATTGGTCAAAATTGAAGATTTTGAGTAAGCAAAACTCTGTAAAAATGGCAGTTTTGGTCACTGTGAGGGTTTAAAAAGTGGTTATTCAACATGAGGCCTGATCCAAATGACATTTTGAATCATTTTTGGTAGAGTCCAAAAAATCCATTTTCTGATGAAAAACGATGACCCCGGACCAGTCGAACGTTGAAAAAATGGTCAATATTGATGAAATTTAAACATTTAATCTTTTCACTTTAAATGACGGTTGGATGTGAGTTATTACTTTTTCAACTAAAATAAGTGTGTTTAAAGTCATTTCTGTGCCTGAAATTGGTCAAAATTGAAGATTTTGAGTAAGCAAAACTCTGTAAAAATGGCAGTTTTTGTCACTGTGAGGGTTTAAAAAGTGGTTATTCAACATGAGGCCCGATCCAAATGAAATTTTGAATCATTTTTGGTAGAGTCCAAAAAATCAATTTTCTGATGAAAAACGATGACCCCGGACCAGTCAAACGTTGAAAAAATGGTCAATATTGATGAAATTTTAACATTTAATCTTTTGACTTTAAATGACGGTTGGATGTGAGTTATTACTTTTTCAACTGAAATAAGTGTGTTTAAAGTCATTTCGGTGCCTGAAATTGGTCAAAATTGAAGATTTTGAGTAAACAAAACTCTGTAAAAATGGCAGTTTTTGTCACTGTGAGGGTTTAAAAAGTGGTTATTCAACATGAGGCCTGATCCAAATGACATTTTGAATCATTTTTGGTAGAGTCCAAAAAATCCATTTTCTGATGAAAAACGATGACCCCGGACCAGTCGAACGTTGAAAAAATGGTCAATATTGATGAAATTTAAACATTTAATCTTTTGACTTTAAATGACGGTTGGATGTGAGTTATTACTTTTTCAACTAAAATAAGTGTGTTTAAAGTCATTTCTGTGCCTGAAATTGGTCAAAATTGAAGATTTTGAG
Organism: Lissotriton vulgaris; assembly: GCF_964263255.1. Taxonomy (NCBI): domain Eukaryota; kingdom Metazoa; phylum Chordata; class Amphibia; order Caudata; family Salamandridae; genus Lissotriton; species Lissotriton vulgaris. Next base: position 91,957 of record NW_028242303.1, read on the forward strand.
TAAGCAAAACTCTGTAAAAATGGCAATTTTGGTCACTGCGAGGGTTTAAAAAGTGGTTATTCAACATGAGGCCCGATCCAAATGACATTTTGAATCATTTTTGGTAGAGTCCAAAAAATCAATTTTCTGATGAAAAACGATGACCCCGGACCAGTCGAACGTTCAAAAAATGGTCAATATTGATGAAATTTTAACATTTAATCTTTTGACTTTAAATGACGGTTGGATGTGAGTTATTACTTTTTCAACTAAAATAAGTGTGTTTAAAGTCATTTCTGTGCCAGAAATTGGTCAAAATTGGAGATTTTGAGTATGAAAAACTCGGTAAAAATGGCAATTTTGGTCACTGTGAGGGTTTAAAAAGTGGTTATTCAACATGAGGCCCGATCCAAATTACATTTTGAATCATTTTTGGTAGAGTCCAAAAAATCCATTTTCTGATGAAACACCATGACCCCGGACCAGTCGAACGTTGAAAAAATTGTCAATATTGATGAAATTTTAACATTTAATCTTTTGACTTTAAATGACGGTTGGATGTGAGTTATTACTTTTTCAATTAAAATAAGTGTGTTTAAAGTCATTTCTGTGCCTGAAATTGGTCAAAATTGAAGATTTTGAGTAAGCAAAACTCTGTAAAAATGGCAATTTTGGTCACTGTGAGGGTTTAAAAAGTGGTTATTCAACATGAGGCCCGATCCAAATGACATTTTGAATAATTTTTGGTAGAGTCCAAAAAATCAATTTTCTGATGAAAAACAATGACCCCGGACCAGTCGAACGTTGAAAAAATGGTCAATATTGATGAAATTTTAACAATTAATCTTTTGACTTTAAATGACGGTTGGATATGAGGTATTACTTTTTCAACTAAAATAAATGTGTTTAAAGTCATTTCTGTGCCTGAAATTGGTCAAAATTGAAGATTTTGAGTTAGCAAAACTCTGTAAAAATGGCAATTTTGGTCACTGTGAGGGTTTAAAAAGTGGTTATTCAACATGAGGCCCGATCCAAATGACATTTTGAATCATTTTTGGTAGAGTCCAAAAAATCAATTTTCTGATGAAAAACAATGACCCCGGACCAGTCGAACGTTGAAAAAATGGTCAATATTGATGAAATTTTAACAATTAATCTTTTGACTTTAAATGACGGTTGGATATGAGGTATTACTTTTTCAACTAAAATAAATGTGTTTAAAGTCATTTCTGTGCCTGAAATTGGTCAAAATTGAAGATTTTGAGTTAGCAAAACTCTGTAAAAATGGCAATTTTGGTCACTGTGGGGGTTTAAAAAGTGGTTATTCAACATGAGGCCCGATCCAAATGACATTTTGAATCATTTTTGGTAGAGTCCAAAAAATCAATTTTCTGATGAAAAACGATGACCCCGGACCAGTCGAACGTTCAAAAAATGGTCAATATTGATGAAATTTTAACATTTAATCTTTTGACTTTAAATGACGGTTGGATGTGAGTTATTACTTTTTCAACTAAAATAAGTGTGTTTAAAGTCATTTCTGTGCCTGAAATTGGTCAAAATTGAAGATTTTGAGTAAGCAAAACTCTGTAAAAATGGCAGTTTTGGTCACTGTGAGGGTTTAAAAAGTGGTTATTCAACATGAGGCCTGATCCAAATGACATTTTGAATCATTTTTGGTAGAGTCCAAAAAATCCATTTTCTGATGAAAAACGATGACCCCGGACCAGTCGAACGTTGAAAAAATGGTCAATATTGATGAAATTTTAACATTTAATCTTTTGACTTTAAATGACGGTTGGATGTGAGTTATTACTTTTTCAACTAAAATAAGTGTGTTTAAAGTCATTTCTGTGCCTGAAATTGGTCAAAATTGAAGATTTTGAGTAAGCAAAACTCTGTAAAAATGGCAGTTTTGGTCACTGTGAGGGTTTAAAAAGTGGTTATTCAACATGAGGCCCGATCCAAATGACATTTTGAATCATTTTTGGTAGAGTCCAAAAAATCAATTTTCTGATGAAAAACGATGACCCCGGACCAGTCGAACGTTGAAAAAATGGTCAATATTGATGAAATTTTAACATTTAATCTTTTGACTTTAAATGATGGTTGGATGTGAGTTATTACTTTTTCAACTAAAATAAGTGTGTTTAAAGTCATTTCTGTGCCTGAAATTGGTCAAAATTGAAGATTTTGAGTAAGCAAAACACTGTAAAAATGGCAGTTTTGGTCACTGTGAGGGTTTAAAAAGTGGTTATTCAACATGAGGCCTGATCCAAATGACATTTTGAATCATTTTTGGTAGAGTCCAAAAAATCCATTTTCTGATGAAAAACGATGACCCCGGACCAGTTGAACGTTGAAAAAATGGTCAATATTGATGAAATTTTAACATTTAATCTTTTGACTTTAAATGACGGTTGGATGTGAGTTATTACTTTTTCAACTAAAATAAGTGTGTTTAAAGTCATTTCTGTGCCAGAAATTGGTCAAAATTGGAGATTTTGAGTATGAAAAACTCGGTAAAAATGGCAATTTTGGTCACTGTGAGGGTTTAAAAAGTGGTTATTCAACATGAGGCCCGATCCAAATGACATTTTGAATCATTTTTGGTAGAGTCCAAAAAATCAATTTTCTGATGAAAAACGATGACCCCGGACCAGTCGAACGTTGAAAAAATGGTCAATATTGATGACATTTTAACATTTAATCTTTTGACTTTAAATGACGGTTGGATGTGAGTTATTACTTTTTCAACTAAAATAAGTGTGTTTAAAGTCATTTCTGTGCCTGAAATTGGTCAAAATTGAAGATTTTGAGTAAGCAAAACTCTGTAAAAATGGCAATTTTGGTAACTGTGAGGGTTTAAAAAGTGGTTATTCAACATGAGGCCCGATCCAAATGACATTTTGAATCATTTTTGGTAGAGTCCAAAAAATCCATTTTCTGATGAAACACCATGACCCCGGACCAGTCGAACGTTGAAAAAATGGTCAATATTGATGAAATTTTAACATTTAATCTTTTGACTTTAAATGACGGTTGGATGTGAGTTATTACTTTTTCAACTAAAATAAGTGTGTTTAAAGTCATTTCTGTGCCTGAAATTGGTCAAAATTGAAGATTTTGAGTAAGCAAAACTCTGTAAAAATGGCAATTTTGGTCACTGTGAGGGTTTAAAAAGTGGTTATTCAACATGAGGCCTGATCCAAATGACATTTTGAATCATTTTTGGTAGAGTCCAAAAAATCCATTTTCTGATGAAAAACGATGACCCCGGACCAGTCGAACGTTGAAAAAATGGTCAATATTGATGAAATTTTAACATTTAATCTTTTGACTTTAAATGACGGTTGGATGTGAGTTATTACTTTTTCAACTAAAATAAGTGTGTTTAAAGTCATTTCTGTGCCTGAAATTGGTCAAAATTGAAGAGTTTGAGTAAGCAAAACTCTGTAAAAATTGCAGTTTTGGTCACCGTGAGGGTTTAAAAAGTGGTTATTCAACATGAGGCCTGATCCAAATGACATTTTGAATCATTTTTGGTAGAGTCCAAAAAATCAATTTTCTGATGAAAAACGATGACCCCGGACCAGTCAAACGTTGAAAAAATGGTCAATATTGATGAAATTTTAACATTTAATCTTTTGACTTTAAATGACGGTTGGATGTGAGTTATTACTTTTTCAACTGAAATAAGTGTGTTTAAAGTCATTTCTGTGCCTGAAATTGGTCAAAATTGAAGATTTTGAGTAAGCAAAACTCTGTAAAAATGGCAGTTTTTGTCACTGTGAGGGTTTAAAAAGTGGTTATTCAACATGAGGCCTGATCCAAATGACATTTTGAATCATTTTTGGTAGAGTCCAAAAAATCCATTTTCTGATGAAAAACGATGACCCCGGACCAGTCGAACGTTGAAAAAATGGTCAATATTGATGAAATTTTAACATTTAATCTTTTGACTTTAAATGACGGTTGGATGTGAGTTATTACTTTTTCAACTAAAATAAGTGTGTTTAAAGTCATTTCTGTGCCTGAAATTGGTCAAAATTGAAGATTTTGAGTAAGCAAAACTCTGTAAAAATGGCAGTTTTGGTCACTGTGAGGGTTTAAAAAGTGGTTATTCAACATGAGGCCCGATCCAAATGACATTTTGAATCATTTTTGGTAGAGTCCAAAAAATCAATTTTCTGATGAAAAACGATGACCCCGGACCAGTCGAACGTTGAAAAAATGGTCAATATTGATGAAATTTTAACATTTAATCTTTTGACTTTAAATGATGGTTGGATGTGAGTTATTACTTTTTCAACTAAAATAAGTGTGTTTAAAGTCATTTCTGTGCCTGAAATTGGTCAAAATTGAAGATTTTGAGTAAGCAAAACTCTGTAAAAATGGCAGTTTTGGTCACTGTGAGGGTTTAAAAAGTGGTTATTCAACATGAGGCCTGATCCAAATGACATTTTGAATCATTTTTGGTAGAGTCCAAAAAATCCATTTTCTGATGAAAAACGATGACCCCGGACCAGTTGAACGTTGAAAAAATGGTCAATATTGATGAAATTTTAACATTTAATCTTTTGACTTTAAATGACGGTTGGATGTGAGTTATTACTTTTTCAACTAAAATAAGTGTGTTTAAAGTCATTTCTGTGCCAGAAATTGGTCAAAATTGGAGATTTTGAGTATGAAAAACTCGGTAAAAATGGCAATTTTGGTCACTGTGAGGGTTTAAAAAGTGGTTATTCAACATGAGGCCCGATCCAAATGACATTTTGAATCATTTTTGGTAGAGTCCAAAAAATCAATTTTCTGATGAAAAACGATGACCCCGGACCAGTCGAACGTTGAAAAAATGGTCAATATTGATGACATTTTAACATTTAATCTTTTGACTTTAAATGACGGTTGGATGTGAGTTATTACTTTTTCAACTAAAATAAGTGTGTTTAAAGTCATTTCTGTGCCTGAAATTGGTCAAAATTGAAGATTTTGAGTAAGCAAAACTCTGTAAAAATGGCAATTTTGGTAACTGTGAGGGTTTAAAAAGTGGTTATTCAACATGAGGCCCGATCCAAATGACATTTTGAATCATTTTTGGTAGAGTCCAAAAAATCAATTTTCTGATGAAAAACGATGACCCCGGACCAGTCGAACGTTGAAAAAATGGTCAATATTGATGAAATTTTAACATTTAATCTTTTGACTTAAAATGACGGTTGGATGTGAGTTATTACTTTTTCAACTAAAATAAGTGTGTTTAAAGTCATTTCTGTGCCTGAAATTGGTCAAAATTGAAGATTTTGAGTAAGCAAAACTCTGTAAAAATGGCAATTTTGGTCACTGTGAGGGTTTAAAAAGTGGTTATTCAACATGAGGCCCGATCCAAATGACATTTTGAATCATTTTTGGTAGAGTCCAAAAAATAAATTTTCTGATGAAAAACGATGACCCCGGACCAGTCGAACGTTGAAAAAATGGTCAATATTGATGACATTTTAACATTTAATCTTTTGACTTTAAATGACGGTTGGATGTGAGTTATTACTTTTTCAACTGAAATAAGTGTGTTTAAAGTCATTTCTGTGCCTGAAATTGGTCAAAATTGAAGATTCTGAGTAAGCAAAACTCTGTAAAAATGGCAATTTTGGTCACTGTGAGGGTTTAAAAAGTGGTTATTCAACATGAGGCCCGATCCAAATGACATTTTGAATCATTTTTGGTAGAGTCCAAAAAATCAATTTTCTGATGAAAAACGATAACCCCGGACCAGTCGAACGTTGAAAAAATGGTCAATATTGATGAAATTTTAACATTTAATCTTTTGACTTTAAATGATGGTTGGATGTGAGTTATTACTTTTTCAACTAAAATAAGTGTGTTTAAAGTCATTTCTGTGCCTGAAATTGGTCAAAATTGAAGATTTTGAGTAAGCAAAACTCTGTAAAAATGGCAGTTTTGGTCACTGTGAGGGTTTAAAAAGTGGTTATCCAACATGAGGCCTGATCCAAATGACATGTTGAATCATTTTTGGTAGAGTCCAAAAAATCCATTTTCTGATGAAAAACGATGACCCCGGACCAGTCGAACGTTGAAAAAATGGTCAATATTGATGAAATTTTAACATTTAATCTTTTGACTTTAAATGACGGTTGGATGTGAGTTATTACTTTTTCAACTAAAATAAGTGTGTTTAAAGTCATTTCTGTGCCTGAAATTGGTCAAAATTGAAGATTTTGAGTAAGCAAAACTCTGTAAAAATGGCAGTTTTGGTCACTGCGAGGGTTTAAAAAGGGGTTATTCAACATGAGGCCCGATCCAAATGACATTTTGAATCATTTTTGGTAGTCCAAAAAAATTCAATTTTCTGATGAAAAACGATGACCCCGGACCAGTCGAACGTTGAAAAAATGGTCAATATTGATGAAATTTTAACATTTAATCTTTTGACTTTAAATGACGGTTGGATGTGAGTTATTACTTTTTCAACTAAAATAAGTGTGTTTAAAGTCATTTCTGTGCCTGAAATTGGTCAAAATTGAAGATTTTGAGTAAGCAAAACTCTGTAAAAATGGCAGTTTTGGTCACTGTGAGGGTTTAAAAAGTGGTTATTCAACATGAGGCCTGATCCAAATGACATTTTGAATCATTTTTGGTAGAGTCCAAAAAATCCATTTTCTGATGAAAAACGATGACCCCGGACCAGTCGAACGTTGAAAAAATGGTCAATATTGATGAAATTTAAACATTTAATCTTTTCACTTTAAATGACGGTTGGATGTGAGTTATTACTTTTTCAACTAAAATAAGTGTGTTTAAAGTCATTTCTGTGCCTGAAATTGGTCAAAATTGAAGATTTTGAGTAAGCAAAACTCTGTAAAAATGGCAGTTTTTGTCACTGTGAGGGTTTAAAAAGTGGTTATTCAACATGAGGCCCGATCCAAATGAAATTTTGAATCATTTTTGGTAGAGTCCAAAAAATCAATTTTCTGATGAAAAACGATGACCCCGGACCAGTCAAACGTTGAAAAAATGGTCAATATTGATGAAATTTTAACATTTAATCTTTTGACTTTAAATGACGGTTGGATGTGAGTTATTACTTTTTCAACTGAAATAAGTGTGTTTAAAGTCATTTCGGTGCCTGAAATTGGTCAAAATTGAAGATTTTGAGTAAACAAAACTCTGTAAAAATGGCAGTTTTTGTCACTGTGAGGGTTTAAAAAGTGGTTATTCAACATGAGGCCTGATCCAAATGACATTTTGAATCATTTTTGGTAGAGTCCAAAAAATCCATTTTCTGATGAAAAACGATGACCCCGGACCAGTCGAACGTTGAAAAAATGGTCAATATTGATGAAATTTAAACATTTAATCTTTTGACTTTAAATGACGGTTGGATGTGAGTTATTACTTTTTCAACTAAAATAAGTGTGTTTAAAGTCATTTCTGTGCCTGAAATTGGTCAAAATTGAAGATTTTGAGTAAGCAAAACTCTGTAAAAATGGCAATTTTGGTCACTGCGAGGGTTTAAAAAGTGGTTATTCAACATGAGGCCCGATCCAAATGACATTTTGAATCATTTTTGGTAGAGTCCAAAAAATCAATTTTCTGATGAAAAACGATGACCCCGGACCAGTCGAACGTTCAAAAAATGGTCAATATTGATGAAATTTTAACATTTAATCTTTTGACTTTAAATGACGGTTGGATGTGAGTTATTACTTTTTCAACTAAAATAAGTGTGTTTAAAGTCATTTCTGTGCCAGAAATTGGTCAAAATTGGAGATTTTGAGTATGAAAAACTCGGTAAAAATGGCAATTTTGGTCACTGTGAGGGTTTAAAAAGTGGTTATTCAACATGAGGCCCGATCCAAATTACATTTTGAATCATTTTTGGTAGAGTCCAAAAAATCCATTTTCTGATGAAACACCATGACCCCGGACCAGTCGAACGTTGAAAAAATTGTCAATATTGATGAAATTTTAACATTTAATCTTTTGACTTTAAATGACGGTTGGATGTGAGTTATTACTTTTTCAATTAAAATAAGTGTGTTTAAAGTCATTTCTGTGCCTGAAATTGGTCAAAATTGAAGATTTTGAGTAAGCAAAACTCTGTAAAAATGGCAATTTTGGTCACTGTGAGGGTTTAAAAAGTGGTTATTCAACATGAGGCCCGATCCAAATGACATTTTGAATAATTTTTGGTAGAGTCCAAAAAATCAATTTTCTGATGAAAAACAATGACCCCGGACCAGTCGAACGTTGAAAAAATGGTCAATATTGATGAAATTTTAACAATTAATCTTTTGACTTTAAATGACGGTTGGATATGAGGTATTACTTTTTCAACTAAAATAAATGTGTTTAAAGTCATTTCTGTGCCTGAAATTGGTCAAAATTGAAGATTTTGAGTTAGCAAAACTCTGTAAAAATGGCAATTTTGGTCACTGTGAGGGTTTAAAAAGTGGTTATTCAACATGAGGCCCGATCCAAATGACATTTTGAATCATTTTTGGTAGAGTCCAAAAAATCAATTTTCTGATGAAAAACAATGACCCCGGACCAGTCGAACGTTGAAAAAATGGTCAATATTGATGAAATTTTAACAATTAATCTTTTGACTTTAAATGACGGTTGGATATGAGGTATTACTTTTTCAACTAAAATAAATGTGTTTAAAGTCATTTCTGTGCCTGAAATTGGTCAAAATTGAATATTTTGAGTTAGCAAAACTCTGTAAAAATGGCAATTTTGGTCACTGTGGGGGTTTAAAAAGTGGTTATTCAACATGAGGCCCGATCCAAATGACATTTTGAATCATTTTTGGTAGAGTCCAAAAAATCCATTTTCTGATGAAAAACGATGACCCCGGACCAGTCGAACGTTGAAAAAATGGTCAATATTGATGAAATTTTAACATTTAATCTTTTGACTTTAAATGACGGTTGGATGTGAGTTATTACTTTTTCAACTAAAATAAGTGTGTTTAAAGTCATTTCTGTGCCTGAAATTGGTCAAAATTGAAGATTTTGAGTAAGCAAAACTCTGTAAAAATGGCAGTTTTGGTCACTGCGAGGGTTTAAAAAGGGGTTATTCAACATGAGGCCCGATCCAAATGACATTTTGAATCATTTTTGGTAGTCCAAAAAAATCAATTTTCTGATGAAAAACGATGACCCCGGACCAGTCGAACGTTGAAAAAATGGTCAATATTGATGAAATTTTAACATTTAATCTTTTTACTTTAAATGACGGTTGGATGTGAGTTATTACTTTTTCAACTAAAATAAGTGTGTTTAAAGTCATTTCTGTGCCTGAAATTGGTCAAAATTGAAGATTTTGAGTAAGCAAAACTCTGTAAAAATGGCAGTTTTGGTCACTGTGAGGGTTTAAAAAGTGGTTATTCAACATGAGGCCTGATCCAAATGACATTTTGAATCATTTTTGGTAGAGTCCAAAAAATCCATTTTCTGATGAAAAACGATGACCCCGGACCAGTCGAACGTTGAAAAAATGGTCAATATTGATGAAATTTTAACATTTAATCTTTTGACTTTAAATGACGGTTGGATGTGAGTTATTACTTTTTCAACTAAAATAAGTGTGTTTAAAGTCATTTCTGTGCCTGAAATTGGTCAAAATTGAAGATTTTGAGTAAGCAAAACTCTGTAAAAATGGCAGTTTTGGTCACTGTGAGGGTTTAAAAAGTGGTTATTCAACATGAGGCCCGATCCAAATGACATTTTGAATCATTTTTGGTAGAGTCCAAAAAATCAATTTTCTGATGAAAAACGATGACCCCGGACCAGTCGAACGTTGAAAAAATGGTCAATATTGATGAAATTTTAACATTTAATCTTTTGACTTTAAATGATGGTTGGATGTGAGTTATTACTTTTTCAACTAAAATAAGTGTGTTTAAAGTCATTTCTGTGCCAGAAATTGGTCAAAATTGAAGATTTTGAGTAAGCAAAACTCTGTAAAAATGGCAGTTTTGGTCACTGTGAGGGTTTAAAAAGTGGTTATTCAACATGAGGCCTGATCCAAATGACATTTTGAATCATTTTTGGTAGAGTCCAAAAAATCCATTTTCTGATGAAAAACGATGACCCCGGACCAGTTGAACGTTGAAAAAATGGTCAATATTGATGAAATTTTAACATTTAATCTTTTGACTTTAAATGACGGTTGGATGTGAGTTATTACTTTTTCAACTAAAATAAGTGTGTTTAAAGTCATTTCTGTGCCAGAAATTGGTCAAAATTGGAGATTTTGAGTATGAAAAACTCGGTAAAAATGGCAATTTTGGTCACTGTGAGGGTTTAAAAAGTGGTTATTCAACATGAGGCCCGATCCAAATGACATTTTGAATCATTTTTGGTAGAGTCCAAAAAATCAATTTTCTGATGAAAAACGATGACCCCGGACCAGTCGAACGTTGAAAAAATGGTCAATATTGATGACATTTTAACATTTAATCTTTTGACTTTAAATGACGGTTGGATGTGAGTTATTACTTTTTCAACTAAAATAAGTGTGTTTAAAGTCATTTCTGTGCCTGAAATTGGTCAAAATTGAAGATTTTGAGTAAGCAAAACTCTGTAAAAATGGCAATTTTGGTAACTGTGAGGGTTTAAAAAGTGGTTATTCAACATGAGGCCCGATCCAAATGACATTTTGAATCATTTTTGGTAGAGTCCAAAAAATCCATTTTCTGATGAAACACCATGACCCCGGACCAGTCGAACGTTGAAAAAATGGTCAATATTGATGAAATTTTAACATTTAATCTTTTGACTTTAAATGACGGTTGGATGTGAGTTATTACTTTTTCAACTAAAATAAGTGTGTTTAAAGTCATTTCTGTGCCTGAAATTGGTCAAAATTGAAGATTTTGAGTAAGCAAAACTCTGTAAAAATGGCAATTTTGGTCACTGTGAGGGTTTAAAAAGTGGTTATTCAACATGAGGCCTGATCCAAATGACATTTTGAATCATTTTTGGTAGAGTCCAAAAAATCCATTTTCTGATGAAAAACGATGACCCCGGACCAGTCGAACGTTGAAAAAATGGTCAATATTGATGAAATTTTAACATTTAATCTTTTGACTTTAAATGACGGTTGGATGTGAGTTATTACTTTTTCAACTAAAATAAGTGTGTTTAAAGTCATTTCTGTGCCTGAAATTGGTCAAAATTGAAGAGTTTGAGTAAGCAAAACTCTGTAAAAATTGCAGTTTTGGTCACCGTGAGGGTTTAAAAAGTGGTTATTCAACATGAGGCCTGATCCAAATGACATTTTGAATCATTTTTGGTAGAGTCCAAAAAATCAATTTTCTGATGAAAAACGATGACCCCGGACCAGTCAAACGTTGAAAAAATGGTCAATATTGATGAAATTTTAACATTTAATCTTTTGACTTTAAATGACGGTTGGATGTGAGTTATTACTTTTTCAACTGAAATAAGTGTGTTTAAAGTCATTTCTGTGCCTGAAATTGGTCAAAATTGAAGATTTTGAGTAAGCAAAACTCTGTAAAAATGGCAGTTTTTGTCACTGTGAGGGTTTAAAAAGTGGTTATTCAACATGAGGCCTGATCCAAATGACATTTTGAATCATTTTTGGTAGAGTCCAAAAAATCCATTTTCTGATGAAAAACGATGACCCCGGACCAGTCGAACGTTGAAAAAATGGTCAATATTGATGAAATTTTAACATTTAATCTTTTGACTTTAAATGACGGTTGGATGTGAGTTATTACTTTTTCAACTAAAATAAGTGTGTTTAAAGTCATTTCTGTGCCTGAAATTGGTCAAAATTGAAGATTTTGAGTAAGCAAAACTCTGTAAAAATGGCAGTTTTGGTCACTGTGAGGGTTTAAAAAGTGGTTATTCAACATGAGGCCCGATCCAAATGACATTTTGAATCATTTTTGGTAGAGTCCAAAAAATCAATTTTCTGATGAAAAACGATGACCCCGGACCAGTCGAACGTTGAAAAAATGGTCAATATTGATGAAATTTTAACATTTAATCTTTTGACTTTAAATGATGGTTGGATGTGAGTTATTACTTTTTCAACTAAAATAAGTGTGTTTAAAGTCATTTCTGTGCCTGAAATTGGTCAAAATTGAAGATTTTGAGTAAGCAAAACTCTGTAAAAATGGCAGTTTTGGTCACTGTGAGGGTTTAAAAAGTGGTTATTCAACATGAGGCCTGATCCAAATGACATTTTGAATCATTTTTGGTAGAGTCCAAAAAATCCATTTTCTGATGAAAAACGATGACCCCGGACCAGTTGAACGTTGAAAAAATGGTCAATATTGATGAAATTTTAACATTTAATCTTTTGACTTTAAATGACGGTTGGATGTGAGTTATTACTTTTTCAACTAAAATAAGTGTGTTTAAAGTCATTTCTGTGCCAGAAATTGGTCAAAATTGGAGATTTTGAGTATGAAAAACTCGGTAAAAATGGCAATTTTGGTCACTGTGAGGGTTTAAAAAGTGGTTATTCAACATGAGGCCCGATCCAAATGACATTTTGAATCATTTTTGGTAGAGTCCAAAAAATCAATTTTCTGATGAAAAACGATGACCCCGGACCAGTCGAACGTTGAAAAAATGGTCAATATTGATGACATTTTAACATTTAATCTTTTGACTTTAAATGACGGTTGGATGTGAGTTATTACTTTTTCAACTAAAATAAGTGTGTTTAAAGTCATTTCTGTGCCTGAAATTGGTCAAAATTGAAGATTTTGAGTAAGCAAAACTCTGTAAAAATGGCAATTTTGGTAACTGTGAGGGTTTAAAAAGTGGTTATTCAACATGAGGCCCGATCCAAATGACATTTTGAATCATTTTTGGTAGAGTCCAAAAAATCAATTTTCTGATGAAAAACGATGACCCCGGACCAGTCGAACGTTGAAAAAATGGTCAATATTGATGAAATTTTAACATTTAATCTTTTGACTTAAAATGACGGTTGGATGTGAGTTATTACTTTTTCAACTAAAATAAGTGTGTTTAAAGTCATTTCTGTGCCTGAAATTGGTCAAAATTGAAGATTTTGAGTAAGCAAAACTCTGTAAAAATGGCAGTTTTGGTCACTGTGAGGGTTTAAAAAGTGGTTATTCAACATGAGGCCTGATCCAAATGACATTTTGAATCATTTTTGGTAGAGTCCAAAAAATCCATTTTCTGATGAAAAACGATGACCCCGGACCAGTTGAACGTTGAAAAAATGGTCAATATTGATGAAATTTTAACATTTAATCTTTTGACTTTAAATGACGGTTGGATGTGAGTTATTACTTTTTCAACTAAAATAAGTGTGTTTAAAGTCATTTCTGTGCCAGAAATTGGTCAAAATTGGAGATTTTGAGTATGAAAAACTCGGTAAAAATGGCAATTTTGGTCACTGTGAGGGTTTAAAAAGTGGTTATTCAACATGAGGCCCGATCCAAATGACATTTTGAATCATTTTTGGTAGAGTCCAAAAAATCCATTTTCTGATGAAACACCATGACCCCGGACCAGTCGAACGTTGAAAAAATTGTCAATATTGATGAAATTTTAACATTTAATCTTTTGACTTTAAATGACGGTTGGATGTGAGTTATTACTTTTTCAACTAAAATAAGTGTGTTTAAAGTCATTTCTGTGCCTGAAATTGGTCAAAATTGAAGATTTTGAGTAAGCAAAACTCTGTAAAAATGGCAATTTTGGTCACTGTGAGGGTTTAAAAAGTGGTTATTCAACATGAGGCCCGATCCAAATGACATTTTGAATAATTTTTGGTAGAGTCCAAAAAATCAATTTTCTGATGAAAAACAATGACCCCGGACCAGTCGAACGTTGAAAAAATGGTCAATATTGATGAAATTTTAACAATTAATCTTTTGACTTTAAATGACGGTTGGATATGAGGTATTACTTTTTCAACTAAAATAAATGTGTTTAAAGTCATTTCTGTGCCTGAAATTGGTCAAAATTGAAGATTTTGAGTTAGCAAAACTCTGTAAAAATGGCAATTTTGGTCACTGTGAGGGTTTAAAAAGTGGTTATTCAACATGAGGCCCGATCCAAATGACATTTTGAATCATTTTTGGTAGAGTCCAAAAAATAAATTTTCTGATGAAAAACGATGACCCCGGACCAGTCGAACGTTGAAAAAATGGTCAATATTGATGACATTTTAACATTTAATCTTTTGACTTTAAATGACGGTTGGATGTGAGTTATTACTTTTTCAACTGAAATAAGTGTGTTTAAAGTCATTTCTGTGCCTGAAATTGGTCAAAATTGAAGATTCTGAGTAAGCAAAACTCTGTAAAAATGGCAATTTTGGTCACTGTGAGGGTTTAAAAAGTGGTTATTCAACATGAGGCCCGATCCAAATGACATTTTGAATCATTTTTGGTAGAGTCCAAAAAATCAATTTTCTGATGAAAAACGATAACCCCGGACCAGTCGAACGTTGAAAAAATGGTCAATATTGATGAAATTTTAACATTTAATCTTTTGACTTTAAATGATGGTTGGATGTGAGTTATTACTTTTTCAACTAAAATAAGTGTGTTTAAAGTCATTTCTGTGCCTGAAATTGGTCAAAATTGAAGATTTTGAGTAAGCAAAACTCTGTAAAAATGGCAGTTTTGGTCACTGTGAGGGTTTAAAAAGTGGTTATCCAACATGAGGCCTGATCCAAATGACATGTTGAATCATTTTTGGTAGAGTCCAAAAAATCCATTTTCTGATGAAAAACGATGACCCCGGACCAGTCGAACGTTGAAAAAATGGTCAATATTGATGAAATTTTAACATTTAATCTTTTGACTTTAAATGACGGTTGGATGTGAGTTATTACTTTTTCAACTAAAATAAGTGTGTTTAAAGTCATTTCTGTGCCTGAAATTGGTCAAAATTGAAGATTTTGAGTAAGCAAAACTCTGTAAAAATGGCAGTTTTGGTCACTGCGAGGGTTTAAAAAGGGGTTATTCAACATGAGGCCCGATCCAAATGACATTTTGAATCATTTTTGGTAGTCCAAAAAAATTCAATTTTCTGATGAAAAACGATGACCCCGGACCAGTCGAACGTTGAAAAAATGGTCAATATTGATGAAATTTTAACATTTAATCTTTTGACTTTAAATGACGGTTGGATGTGAGTTATTACTTTTTCAACTAAAATAAGTGTGTTTAAAGTCATTTCTGTGCCTGAAATTGGTCAAAATTGAAGATTTTGAGTAAGCAAAACTCTGTAAAAATGGCAGTTTTGGTCACTGTGAGGGTTTAAAAAGTGGTTATTCAACATGAGGCCTGATCCAAATGACATTTTGAATCATTTTTGGTAGAGTCCAAAAAATCCATTTTCTGATGAAAAACGATGACCCCGGACCAGTCGAACGTTGAAAAAATGGTCAATATTGATGAAATTTAAACATTTAATCTTTTCACTTTAAATGACGGTTGGATGTGAGTTATTACTTTTTCAACTAAAATAAGTGTGTTTAAAGTCATTTCTGTGCCTGAAATTGGTCAAAATTGAAGATTTTGAGTAAGCAAAACTCTGTAAAAATGGCAGTTTTTGTCACTGTGAGGGTTTAAAAAGTGGTTATTCAACATGAGGCCCGATCCAAATGAAATTTTGAATCATTTTTGGTAGAGTCCAAAAAATCAATTTTCTGATGAAAAACGATGACCCCGGACCAGTCAAACGTTGAAAAAATGGTCAATATTGATGAAATTTTAACATTTAATCTTTTGACTTTAAATGACGGTTGGATGTGAGTTATTACTTTTTCAACTGAAATAAGTGTGTTTAAAGTCATTTCGGTGCCTGAAATTGGTCAAAATTGAAGATTTTGAGTAAACAAAACTCTGTAAAAATGGCAGTTTTTGTCACTGTGAGGGTTTAAAAAGTGGTTATTCAACATGAGGCCTGATCCAAATGACATTTTGAATCATTTTTGGTAGAGTCCAAAAAATCCATTTTCTGATGAAAAACGATGACCCCGGACCAGTCGAACGTTGAAAAAATGGTCAATATTGATGAAATTTAAACATTTAATCTTTTGACTTTAAATGACGGTTGGATGTGAGTTATTACTTTTTCAACTAAAATAAGTGTGTTTAAAGTCATTTCTGTGCCTGAAATTGGTCAAAATTGAAGATTTTGAGTAAGCAAAACTCTGTAAAAATGGCAATTTTGGTCACTGCGAGGGTTTAAAAAGTGGTTATTCAACATGAGGCCCGATCCAAATGACATTTTGAATCATTTTTGGTAGAGTCCAAAAAATCAATTTTCTGATGAAAAACGATGACCCCGGACCAGTCGAACGTTCAAAAAATGGTCAATATTGATGAAATTTTAACATTTAATCTTTTGACTTTAAATGACGGTTGGATGTGAGTTATTACTTTTTCAACTAAAATAAGTGTGTTTAAAGTCATTTCTGTGCCAGAAATTGGTCAAAATTGGAGA
>NW_028242304.1:0-36934 GCF_964263255.1 Lissotriton vulgaris
GTCAATATTGATGAAATTTTAAACATTTAATCTTTTGACTTTATATGACGGTTGGATGTGAGTTATGACTTTTTCAACTAAAATAAGTGTGTTTAAAGTCATTTCTGTGCCTGAAATTGGTCAAAATTGAAGATTTTGAGTAGCAAAACTCTGTAAAAATGGCAGTTTTGGTCACTGTGAGGTTTAAAAAGTGGTTATTCAACATGAGGCCCGATCCAAATGACATTTTGAATCATTTTTGGTAGAGTCCAAAAATCCATTTTCTGATGAAAAACGATGACCCCGGACCAGTCGAACGTTGAAAAATGGTCAATATTGATGAAATTTTAACATTTAATCTTTTGACTTTATATGACGGTTGGATGTGAGTTATTACTTTTTCAACTAAAATAAGTGTGTTTAAAGTCATTTCTGTGCCTGAAATTGGTCAAAATTGAGATTTTGAGTAAGCAAAACTCTGTAAAAATGGCAGTTTTGGTCACTGTGAGGGTTTAAAAGTGGTTATTCAACATGAGGCCTGATCCAAATGACATGTTGAATCATTTTTGGTAGAGTCCAAAAAATCCATTTTCTGATGAAAAACGATGACCCCGGACCAGTCGAACGTTGAAAAAATGGTCAATATTGATGAAATTTTAACATTTAATCTTTTGACTTTAAATGACGGTTGGATGTGAGTTATTACTTTTTCAACTAAAATAAGTGTGTTTAAAGTCATTTCTGTGCCTGAAATTGGTCAAAATTGAAGATTTTGAGTAAGCAAAACTCTGTAAAAATGGCAGTTTTGGTCACTGTGAGGGTTTAAAAAGTGGTTATTCAACATGAGGCCCGATCCAAATGACATTTTGAATCATTTTTGGTAGAGTCCAAAAAATCCATTTTCTGATGAAAAACGATGACCCCGGACCAGTCGAACGTTGAAAAAATGGTCAATATTGATGAAATTTTAACATTTAATCTTTGACTTTAAATGACGGTTGGATGTGAGTTATTACTTTTTCAACTAAAATAAGTGTGTTTAAAGTCATTTCTGTGCCTGAAATTGGTCAAAATTGAAGATTTTGAGTAAGCGAAAACTCTGTAAAAATGGCAGTTTTGGTCACTGTGAGGGTTTAAAAAGTGGTTATTCAACATGAGGCCCGATCCAAATGACATTTTGAATCATTTTTGGTAGAGTCCAAAAAATCCATTTTCTGATGAAAAACGATGACCCCGGACCAGTCGAACGTTGAAAAAATGGTCAATATTGATGAAATTTTAACATTTAATCTTTTGACTTTAAATGACGGTTGGATGTGAGTTATTACTTTTTCAACTAAAATAAGTGTGTTTAAAGTCATTTCTGTGCCTGAAATTGGTCAAAATTGAAGATTTTGAGTAAGCAAAACTCTGTAAAAATGGCAGTTTTGGTCACTGTGAGGTTTAAAAAGTGGTTATTCAACATGAGGCCCGATCCAAATGACATTTTGAATCATTTTTGGTAGAGTCCAAAAAATCCATTTTCTGATGAAAAACGATGACCCCGGACCAGTCGAACGTTGAAAAAATGGTCAATATTGATGAAATTTTAACATTTAATCTTTTGACTTTAAATGACGGTTGGATGTGAGTTATTACTTTTTCAACTAAAATAAGTGTGTTTAAAGTCATTTCTGTGCCTGAAATTGGTCAAAATTGAAGATTTTGAGTAAGCAAAACTCTGTAAAAATGGCAGTTTTGGTCACTGTGAGGTTTAAAAAGTGGGTTATTCAACATGAGGCCCGATCCAAATGACATTTTGAATCATTTTTGGTAGAGTCCAAAAAATCCATTTTCTGATGAAAAACGATGACCCCGGACCGGACCAGTCGAACGTTGAAAAAATGGTCAATATTGATGAAATTTTAACATTTAATCTTTTGACTTTAAATGACGGTTGGATGTGAGTTATTACTTTTTCAACTAAAATAAGTGTGTTTAAAGTCATTTCTGTGCCTGAAATTGGTCAAAATTGAAGATTTTGAGTAAGCAAAACTGTAAAAATGGCAGTTTTGGTCACTGTGAGGGTTTAAAAAGTGGTTATTCAACATGAGGCCTGATCCAAATGACATGTTGAATCATTTTTGGTAGAGTCCAAAAAATCCATTTTCTGATGAAAAACGATGACCCCGGACCAGTCGAACGTTGAAAAAATGGTCAATATTGATGAAATTTTAACATTTAATCTTTTGACTTTAAATGACGGTTGGATGTGAGTTATTACTTTTTCAACTAAAATAAGTGTGTTTAAAGTCATTTCTGTGCCTGAAATTGGTCAAAATTGAAGATTTTGAGTAAGCAAAACTCTGTAAAAATGGCAGTTTTGGTCACTGTGAGGGTTTAAAAAGTGGTTATTCAACATGAGGCCCGATCCAAATGACATTTTGAATCATTTTTGGTAGAGTCCAAAAAATCCATTTTCTGATGAAAAACGATGACCCCGGACCAGTCGAACGTTGAAAAAATGGTCAATATTGATGAAATTTTAACATTTAATCTTTTGACTTTAAATGACGGTTGGATGTGAGTTATTACTTTTTCAACTAAAATAAGTGTGTTTAAAGTCATTTCTGTGCCTGAAATTGGTCAAAATTGAAGATTTTGAGTAAGCAAAACTGTAAAAATGGCAGTTTTGGTCACTGTGAGGGTTTAAAAAGTGGTTATTCAACATGAGGCCTGATCCAAATGACATGTTGAATCATTTTTGGTAGAGTCCAAAAAATCAATTTTCTGATGAAAAACGATGACCCCGGACCAGTCGAACGTTGAAAAATGGTCAATATTGATGAAATTTTAACATTTAAATCTTTTGACTTTAAATGACGGTTGGATGTGAGTTATTACTTTTTCAACTAAAATAAGTGTGTTTAAAGTCATTTCTGTGCCTGAAATTGGTCAAAATTGAAGATTTTGAGTAAGCAAAACTCTGTAAAAATGGCAGTTTTGGTCACTGTGAGGGTTTAAAAAGTGGTTATTCAACATGAGGCCCGATCCAAATGACATTTTGAATCATTTTTGGTAGAGTCCAAAAAATCCATTTTCTGATGAAAAACGATGACCCCGGACCAGTCGAACGTTGAAAAAATGGTCAATATTGATGAAATTTTAACATTTAATCTTTTGACTTTAAATGACGGTTGGATGTGAGTTATTACTTTTTCAACTAAAATAAGTGTGTTTAAAGTCATTTCTGTGCCTGAAATTGGTCAAAATTGAAGATTTTGAGTAAGCAAAACTGTAAAAATGGCAGTTTTGGTCACTGTGAGGGTTTAAAAAGTGGTTATTCAACATGAGGCCTGATCCAAATGACATGTTGAATCATTTTTGGTAGAGTCCAAAAAATCCATTTTCTGATGAAAAACGATGACCCCGGACCAGTCGAACGTTGAAAAAATGGTCAATATTGATGAAATTTTAACATTTAATCTTTTGACTTTAAATGACGGTTGGATGTGAGTTATTACTTTTTCAACTAAAATAAGTGTGTTTAAAGTCATTTCTGTGCCTGAAATTGGTCAAAATTGAAGATTTTGAGTAAGCAAAACTCTGTAAAAATGGCAGTTTTGGTCACTGTGAGGGTTTAAAAAGTGGTTATTCAACATGAGGCCCGATCAAAATGACATTTTGAATCATTTTTGGTAGAGTCCAAAAAATCAATTTTCTGATGAAAAACGATGACCCCGGACCAGTCGAACGTTGAAAAAATGGTCAATATTGATGAAATTTTAACATTTAATCTTTTGACTTTAAATGACGGTTGGATGTGAGTTATTACTTTTTCAACTAAAATAAGTGTGTTTAAAGTCATTTCTGTGCCTGAAATTGGTCAAAATTGAAGATTTTGAGTAAGCAAAACTCTGTAAAAATGGCAGTTTTGGTCACTGTGAGGGTTTAAAAAGTGGTTATTCAACATGAGGCCCGATCCAAATGACATTTTGAATCATTTTTGGTAGAGTCCAAAAAATCCATTTTCTGATGAAAAACGATGACCCCGGACCAGTCGAACGTTGAAAAAATGGTCAATATTGATGAAATTTTAACATTTAATCTTTTGACTTTAAATGACGGTTGGATGTGAGTTATTACTTTTTCAACTAAAATAAGTGTGTTTAAAGTCATTTCTGTGCCTGAAATTGGTCAAAATTGAAGATTTTGAGTAAGCAAAACTGTAAAAATGGCAGTTTTGGTCACTGTGAGGGTTTAAAAAGTGGTTATTCAACATGAGGCCTGATCCAAATGACATGTTGAATCATTTTTGGTAGAGTCCAAAAAATCAATTTTCTGATGAAAAACGATGACCCCGGACCAGTCGAACGTTGAAAAAATGGTCAATATTGATGAAATTTTAACATTTAATCTTTTGACTTTAAATGACGGTTGGATGTGAGTTATTACTTTTTCAACTAAAATAAGTGTGTTTAAAGTCATTTCTGTGCCTGAAATTGGTCAAAATTGAAGATTTTGAGTAAGCAAAACTCTGTAAAAATGGCAGTTTTGGTCACTGTGAGGGTTTAAAAAGTGGTTATTCAACATGAGGCCCGATCCAAATGACATTTGAATCATTTTTGGTAGAGTCCAAAAAATCCATTTTCTGATGAAAAACGATGACCCCGGACCAGTCGAACGTTGAAAAAATGGTCAATATTGATGAAATTTTAACATTTAATCTTTTGACTTTAAATGACGGTTGGATGTGAGTTATTACTTTTTCAACTAAAATAAGTGTGTTTAAAGTCATTTCTGTGCCTGAAATTGGTCAAAATTGAAGATTTTGAGTAAGCAAAACTCTGTAAAAATGGCAGTTTTGGTCACTGTGAGGGTTTAAAAAGTGGTTATTCAACATGAGGCCCGATCCAAATGACATTTTGAATCATTTTTGGTAGAGTCCAAAAAATCCATTTTCTGATGAAAAACGATGACCCCGGACCAGTCGAACGTTGAAAAAATGGTCAATATTGATGAAATTTTAACATTTAATCTTTTGACTTTAAATGACGGTTGGATGTGAGTTATTACTTTTTCAACTAAAATAAGTGTGTTTAAAGTCATTTCTGTGCCTGAAATTGGTCAAAATTGAAGATTTTGAGTAAGCAAAACTCTGTAAAAATGGCAGTTTTGGTCACTGTGAGGGTTTAAAAAGTGGTTATTCAACATGAGGCCCGATCCAAATGACATTTTGAATCATTTTTGGTAGAGTCCAAAAAATCAATTTTCTGATGAAAAACGATGACCCCGACCAGTCGAACGTTGAAAAAATGGTCAATATTGATGAAATTTTAACATTTAATCTTTTGACTTTAAATGACGGTTGGATGTGAGTTATTACTTTTTCAACTAAAATAAGTGTGTTTAAAGTCATTTCTGTGCCTGAAATTGGTCAAAATTGAAGATTTTGAGTAAGCGAAACTCTGTAAAAATGGCAGTTTTGGTCACTGTGAGGGTTTAAAAAGTGGTTATTCAACATGAGGCCCGATCCAAATGACATTTTGAATCATTTTTGGTAGAGTCCAAAAAATCCATTTTCTGATGAAAAACGATGACCCCGGACCAGTCGAACGTTGAAAAAATGGTCAATATTGATGAAATTTTAACATTTAATCTTTTGACTTTAAATGACGGTTGGATGTGAGTTATTACTTTTTCAACTAAAATAAGTGTGTTTAAAGTCATTTCTGTGCCTGAAATTGGTCAAAATTGAAGATTTTGAGTAAGCAAAACTCTGTAAAAATGGCAGTTTTGGTCACTGTGAGGGTTTAAAAAGTGGTTATTCAACATGAGGCCCGATCAAAATGACATTTTGAATCATTTTTGGTAGAGTCCAAAAAATCAATTTTCTGATGAAAAACGATGACCCCGGACTAGTCGAACGTTGAAAAAATGGTCAATATTGATGAAATTTTAACATTTAATCTTTTGACTTTAAATGACGGTTGGATGTGAGTTATTACTTTTTCAACTAAAATAAGTGTGTTTAAAGTCATTTCTGTGCCTGAAATTGGTCAAAATTGAAGATTTTGAGTAAGCAAAACTCTGTAAAAATGGCAGTTTTGGTCACTGTGAGGGTTTAAAAAGTGGTTATTCAACATGAGGCCCGATCCAAATGACATTTTTTATCATTTTTGGTAGAGTCCAAAAAATCCATTTTCTGATGAAAAACGATGACCCCGGACCAGTCGAACGTTGAAAAAATGGTCAATATTGATGAAATTTTAACATTTAATCTTTTGACTTTAAATGACGGTTGGATGTGAGTTAATACTTTTTCAACTAAAATAAGTGTGTTTAAAGTCATTTCTGTGCCTGAAATTGGTCAAAATTGAAGATTTTGAGTAAGCAAAACTCTGTAAAAATGGCAGTTTTGGTCACTGTGAGGGTTTAAAAAGTGGTTATTCAACATGAGGCCCGATCAAAATGACATTTTGAATCATTTTTGGTAGAGTCCAAAAAATCAATTTTCTGATGAAAAACGATGACCCCGGACCAGTCGAAACGTTGAAAAAATGGTCAATATTGATGAAATTTTAACATTTAATCTTTTGACTTTAAATGACGGTTGGATGTGAGTTATTACTTTTTCAACTAAAATAAGTGTGTTTAAAGTCATTTCTGTGCCTGAAATTGGTCAAAATTGAAGATTTTGAGTAAGCAAAACTCTGTAAAAATGGCAGTTTTGGTCACTGTGAGGGTTTAAAAAGTGGTTATTCAACATGAGGCCCGATCCAAATGACATTTTGAATCATTTTTGGTAGAGTCCAAAAAATCAATTTTCTGATGAAAAACGATGACCCCGGACCAGTCGAACGTTGAAAAAATGGTCAATATTGATGAAATTTAAACATTTAATCTTTTGACTTTAAATGACGGTTGGATGTGAGTTATTACTTTTTCAACTAAAATAAGTGTGTTTAAAGTCATTTCTGTGCCTGAAATTGGTCAAAATTGAAGATTTTGAGTAAGCAAAACTCTGTAAAAATGGCAGTTTTGGTCACTGTGAGGGTTTAAAAAGTGGTTATTCAACATGAGGCCCGATCCAAATGACATTTTGAATCATTTTTGGTAGAGTCCAAAAAATCAATTTTCTGATGAAAAACGATGACCCCGGACCAGTCGAACGTTGAAAAAATGGTCAATATTGATGAAATTTAAACATTTAATCTTTTGACTTTAAATGACGGTTGGATGTGAGTTATTACTTTTTCAACTAAAATAAGTGTGTTTAAAGTCATTTCTGTGCCTGAAATTGGTCAAAATTGAAGATTTTGAGTAAGCAAAACTGTAAAAATGGCAGTTTTGGTCACTGTGAGGGTTTAAAAAGTGGTTATTCAACATGAGGCCTGATCCAAATGACATGTTGAATCATTTTTGGTAGAGTCCAAAAAATCAATTTTCTGATGAAAAACGATGACCCCGGACCAGTCGAACGTTGAAAAAATGGTCAATATTGATGAAATTTTAACATTTAATCTTTTGACTTTAAATGACGGTTGGATGTGAGTTATTACTTTTTCAACTAAAATAAGTGTGTTTAAAGTCATTTCTGTGCCTGAAATTGGTCAAAATTGAAGATTTTGAGTAAGCAAAACTCTGTAAAAATGGCAGTTTTGGTCACTGTGAGGGTTTAAAAAGTGGTTATTCAACATGAGGCCCGATCCAAATGACATTTTGAATCATTTTTGGTAGAGTCCAAAAAATCCATTTTCTGATGAAAAACGATGACCCCGGACCAGTCGAACGTTGAAAAAATGGTCAATATTGATGAAATTTTAACATTTAATCTTTTGACTTTAAATGACGGTTGGATGTGAGTTATTACTTTTTCAACTAAAATAAGTGTGTTTAAAGTCATTTCTGTGCCTGAAATTGGTCAAAATTGAAGATTTTGAGTAAGCAAAACTGTAAAAATGGCAGTTTTGGTCACTGTGAGGGTTTAAAAAGTGGTTATTCAACATGAGGCCTGATCCAAATGACATGTTGAATCATTTTTGGTAGAGTCCAAAAAATCAATTTTCTGATGAAAAACGATGACCCCGGACCAGTCGAACGTTGAAAAAATGGTCAATATTGATGAAATTTTAACATTTAATCTTTTGACTTTAAATGACGGTTGGATGTGAGTTATTACTTTTTCAACTAAAATAAGTGTGTTTAAAGTCATTTCTGTGCCTGAAATTGGTCAAAATTGAAGATTTTGAGTAAGCAAAACTCTGTAAAAATGGCAGTTTTGGTCACTGTGAGGGTTTAAAAAGTGGTTATTCAACATGAGGCCCGATCCAAATGACATTTTGAATCATTTTTGGTAGAGTCCAAAAAATCCATTTTCTGATGAAAAACGATGACCCCGGACCAGTCGAACGTTGAAAAAATGGTCAATATTGATGAAATTTTAACATTTAATCTTTTGACTTTAAATGACGGTTGGATGTGAGTTATTACTTTTTCAACTAAAATAAGTGTGTTTAAAGTCATTTCTGTGCCTGAAATTGGTCAAAATTGAAGATTTTGAGTAAGCAAAACTGTAAAAATGGCAGTTTTGGTCACTGTGAGGGTTTAAAAAGTGGTTATTCAACATGAGGCCTGATCCAAATGACATGTTGAATCATTTTTGGTAGAGTCCAAAAAATCCATTTTCTGATGAAAAACGATGACCCCGGACCAGTCGAACGTTGAAAAAATGGTCAATATTGATGAAATTTTAACATTTAATCTTTTGACTTTAAATGACGGTTGGATGTGAGTTATTACTTTTTCAACTAAAATAAGTGTGTTTAAAGTCATTTCTGTGCCTGAAATTGGTCAAAATTGAAGATTTTGAGTAAGCAAAACTCTGTAAAAATGGCAGTTTTGGTCACTGTGAGGGTTTAAAAAGTGGTTATTCAACATGAGGCCCGATCAAAATGACATTTTGAATCATTTTTGGTAGAGTCCAAAAAATCAATTTTCTGATGAAAAACGATGACCCCGGACCAGTCGAACGTTGAAAAAATGGTCAATATTGATGAAATTTTAACATTTAATCTTTTGACTTTAAATGACGGTTGGATGTGAGTTATTACTTTTTCAACTAAAATAAGTGTGTTTAAAGTCATTTCTGTGCCTGAAATTGGTCAAAATTGAAGATTTTGAGTAAGCAAAACTCTGTAAAAATGGCAGTTTTGGTCACTGTGAGGGTTTAAAAAGTGGTTATTCAACATGAGGCCCGATCCAAATGACATTTTGAATCATTTTTGGTAGAGTCCAAAAAATCCATTTTCTGATGAAAAACGATGAACCCGGACCAGTCGAACGTTGAAAAAATGGTCAATATTGATGAAATTTTAACATTTAATCTTTTGACTTTAAATGACGGTTGGATGTGAGTTATTACTTTTTCAACTAAAATAAGTGTGTTTAAAGTCATTTCTGTGCCTGAAATTGGTCAAAATTGAAGATTTTGAGTAAGCAAAACTGTAAAAATTGCAGTTTTGGTCACTGTGAGGGTTTAAAAAGTGGTTATTCAACATGAGGCCTGATCCAAATGACATGTTGAATCATTTTTGGTAGAGTCCAAAAAATCAATTTTCTGATGAAAAACGATGACCCCGGACCAGTCGAACGTTGAAAAAATGGTCAATATTGATGAAATTTTAACATTTAATCTTTTGACTTTATATGACGGTTGGATGTGAGTTATTACTTTTTCAACTAAAATAAGTGTGTTTAAAGTCATTTCTGTGCCTGAAATTGGTCAAAATTGAAGATTTTGAGTAAGCAAAACTCTGTAAAAATGGCAGTTTTGGTCACTGTGAGGGTTTAAAAAGTGGTTATTCAACATGAGGCCCGATCCAAATGACATTTTGAATCATTTTTGGTAGAGTCCAAAAAATCCATTTTCTGATGAAAAACGATGACCCCGGACCAGTCGAACGTTGAAAAAATGGTCAATATTGATGAAATTTTAACATTTAATCTTTTGACTTTAAATGACGGTTGGATGTGAGTTATTACTTTTTCAACTAAAATAAGTGTGTTTAAAGTCATTTCTGTGCCTGAAATTGGTCAAAATTGAAGATTTTGAGTAAGCAAAACTGTAAAAATGGCAGTTTTGGTCACTGTGAGGGTTTAAAAAGTGGTTATTCAACATGAGGCCTGATCCAAATGACATGTTGAATCATTTTTGGTAGAGTCCAAAAAATCCATTTTCTGATGAAAAACGATGACCCCGGACCAGTCGAACGTTGAAAAAATGGTCAATATTGATGAAATTTTAACATTTAATCTTTTGACTTTAAATGACGGTTGGATGTGAGTTATTACTTTTTCAACTAAAATAAGTGTGTTTAAAGTCATTTCTGTGCCTGAAATTGGTCAAAATTGAAGATTTTGAGTAAGCAAAACTCTGTAAAAATGGCAGTTTTGGTCACTGTGAGGGTTTAAAAAGTGGTTATTCAACATGAGGCCCGATCCAAATGACATTTTGAATCATTTTTGGTAGAGTCCAAAAAATCCATTTTCTGATGAAAAACGATGACCCCGGACCAGTCGAACGTTGAAAAAACTGGTCAATATTGATGAAATTTTAACATTTAATCTTTTGACTTTAAATGACGGTTGGATGTGAGTTATTACTTTTTCAACTAAAATAAGTGTGTTTAAAGTCATTTCTGTGCCTGAAATTGGTCAAAATTGAAGATTTTGAGTAAGCAAAACTCTGTAAAAATGGCAGTTTTGGTCACTGTGAGGGTTTAAAAAGTGGTTATTCAACATGAGGCCCGATCAAAATGACATTTTGAATCATTTTTGGTAGAGTCCAAAAAATCAATTTTCTGATGAAAAACGATGACCCCGGACCAGTCGAACGTTGAAAAAATGGTCAATATTGATGAAATTTTAACATTTAATCTTTTGACTTTAAATGACGGTTGGATGTGAGTTATTACTTTTTCAACTAAAATAAGTGTGTTTAAAGTCATTTCTGTGCCTGAAATTGGTCAAAATTGAAGATTTTGAGTAAGCAAAACTGTAAAAATTGCAGTTTTGGTCACTGTGAGGGTTTAAAAAGTGGTTATTCAACATGAGGCCTGATCCAAATGACATGTTGAATCATTTTTGGTAGAGTCCAAAAAATCAATTTTCTGATGAAAAACGATGACCCCGGACCAGTCGAACGTTGAAAAAATGGTCAATATTGATGAAATTTTAACATTTAATCTTTTGACTTTATATGACGGTTGGATGTGAGTTATTACTTTTTCAACTAAAATAAGTGTGTTTAAAGTCATTTCTGTGCCTGAAATTGGTCAAAATTGAAGATTTTGAGTAAGCAAAACTGTAAAAATTGCAGTTTTGGTCACTGTGAGGGTTTAAAAAGTGGTTATTCAACATGAGGCCTGATCCAAATGACATGTTGAATCATTTTTGGTAGAGTCCAAAAAATCAATTTTCTGATGAAAAACGATGACCCCGGACCAGTCGAACGTTGAAAAAATGGTCAATATTGATGAAATTTTAACATTTAATCTTTTGACTTTATATGACGGTTGGATGTGAGTTATTACTTTTTCAACTAAAATAAGTGTGTTTAAAGTCATTTCTGTGCCTGAAATTGGTCAAAATTGAAGATTTTGAGTAAGCAAAACTCTGTAAAAATGGCAGTTTTGGTCACTGTGAGGGTTTAAAAAGTGGTTATTCAACATGAGGCCCGATCCAAATGACATTTTGAATCATTTTTGGTAGAGTCCAAAAAATCCATTTTCTGATGAAAAACGATGACCCCGGACCAGTCGAACGTTGAAAAAATGGTCAATATTGATGAAATTTTAACATTTAATCTTTTGACTTTAAATGACGGTTGGATGTGAGTTATTACTTTTTCAACTAAAATAAGTGTGTTTAAAGTCATTTCTGTGCCTGAAATTGGTCAAAATTGAAGATTTTGAGTAAGCAAAACTGTAAAAATGGCAGTTTTGGTCACTGTGAGGGTTTAAAAAGTGGTTATTCAACATGAGGCCTGATCCAAATGACATGTTGAATCATTTTTGGTAGAGTCCAAAAAATCCATTTTCTGATGAAAAACGATGACCCCGGACCAGTCGAACGTTGAAAAAATGGTCAATATTGATGAAATTTTAACATTTAATCTTTTGACTTTAAATGACGGTTGGATGTGAGTTATTACTTTTTCAACTAAAATAAGTGTGTTTAAAGTCATTTCTGTGCCTGAAATTGGTCAAAATTGAAGATTTTGAGTAAGCAAAACTCTGTAAAAATGGCAGTTTTGGTCACTGTGAGGGTTTAAAAAGTGGTTATTCAACATGAGGCCCGATCCAAATGACATTTTGAATCATTTTTGGTAGAGTCCAAAAAATCCATTTTCTGATGAAAAACGATGACCCCGGACCAGTCGAACGTTGAAAAAATGGTCAATATTGATGAAATTTTAACATTTAATCTTTTGACTTTAAATGACGGTTGGATGTGAGTTATTACTTTTTCAACTAAAATAAGTGTGTTTAAAGTCATTTCTGTGCCTGAAATTGGTCAAAATTGAAGATTTTGAGTAAGCAAAACTCTGTAAAAATGGCAGTTTTGGTCACTGTGAGGGTTTAAAAAGTGGTTATTCAACATGAGGCCCGATCAAAATGACATTTTGAATCATTTTTGGTAGAGTCCAAAAAATCAATTTTCTGATGAAAAACGATGACCCCGGACCAGTCGAACGTTGAAAAAATGGTCAATATTGATGAAATTTTAACATTTAATCTTTTGACTTTAAATGACGGTTGGATGTGAGTTATTACTTTTTCAACTAAAATAAGTGTGTTTAAAGTCATTTCCGTGCCTGAAATTGGTCAAAATTGAAGATTTTGAGTAAGCGAAACTCTGTAAAAATGGCAGTTTTGGTCACTGTGAGGGTTTAAAAAGTGGTTATTCAACATGAGGCCCGATCCAAATGACATTTTGAATCATTTTTGGTAGAGTCCAAAAAATCCATTTTCTGATGAAAAACGATGACCCCGGACCAGTCGAACGTTGAAAAAATGGTCAATATTGATGAAATTTTAACATTTAATCTTTTGACTTTAAATGACGGTTGGATGTGAGTTATTACTTTTTCAACTAAAATAAGTGTGTTTAAAGTCATTTCTGTGCCTGAAATTGGTCAAAATTGAAGATTTTGAGTAAGCAAAACTCTGTAAAAATGGCAGTTTTGGTCACTGTGAGGGTTTAAAAAGTGGTTATTCAACATGAGGCCCGATCAAAATGACATTTTGAATCATTTTTGGTAGAGTCCAAAAAATCAATTTTCTGATGAAAAACGATGACCCCGGACTAGTCGAACGTTGAAAAAATGGTCAATATTGATGAAATTTTAACATTTAATCTTTTGACTTTAAATGACGGTTGGATGTGAGTTATTACTTTTTCAACTAAAATAAGTGTGTTTAAAGTCATTTCTGTGCCTGAAATTGGTCAAAATTGAAGATTTTGAGTAAGCAAAACTCTGTAAAAATGGCAGTTTTGGTCACTGTGAGGGTTTAAAAAGTGGTTATTCAACATGAGGCCCGATCCAAATGACATTTTGAATCATTTTTGGTAGAGTCCAAAAAATCCATTTTCTGATGAAAAACGATGACCCCGGACCAGTCGAACGTTGAAAAAATGGTCAATATTGATGAAATTTTAACATTTAATCTTTTGACTTTAAATGACGGTTGGATGTGAGTTATTACTTTTTCAACTAAAATAAGTGTGTTTAAAGTCATTTCTGTGCCTGAAATTGGTCAAAATTGAAGATTTTGAGTAAGCAAAACTGTAAAAATGGCAGTTTTGGTCACTGTGAGGGTTTAAAAAGTGGTTATTCAACATGAGGCCTGATCCAAATGACATGTTGAATCATTTTTGGTAGAGTCCAAAAAATCAATTTTCTGATGAAAAACGATGACCCCGGACCAGTCGAACGTTGAAAAAATGGTCAATATTGATGAAATTTTAACATTTAATCTTTTGACTTTAAATGACGGTTGGATGTGAGTTATTACTTTTTCAACTAAAATAAGTGTGTTTAAAGTCATTTCTGTGCCTGAAATTGGTCAAAATTGAAGATTTTGAGTAAGCAAAACTGTAAAAATGGCAGTTTTGGTCACTGTGAGGGTTTAAAAAGTGGTTATTCAACATGAGGCCTGATCCAAATGACATGTTGAATCATTTTTGGTAGAGTCCAAAAAATCAATTTTCTGATGAAAAACGATGACCCCGGACCAGTCGAACGTTGAAAAAATGGTCAATATTGATGAAATTTTAACATTTAATCTTTTGACTTTAAATGACGGTTGGATGTGAGTTATTACTTTTTCAACTAAAATAAGTGTGTTTAAAGTCATTTCTGTGCCTGAAATTGGTCAAAATTGAAGATTTTGAGTAAGCAAAACTCTGTAAAAATGGCAGTTTTGGTCACTGTGAGGGTTTAAAAAGTGGTTATTCAACATGAGGCCCGATCCAAATGACATTTTGAATCATTTTTGGTAGAGTCCAAAAAATCCATTTTCTGATGAAAAACGATGACCCCGGACCAGTCGAACGTTGAAAAAATGGTCAATATTGATGAAATTTTAACATTTAATCTTTTGACTTTAAATGACGGTTGGATGTGAGTTATTACTTTTTCAACTAAAATAAGTGTGTTTAAAGTCATTTCTGTGCCTGAAATTGGTCAAAATTGAAGATTTTGAGTAAGCAAAACTGTAAAAATGGCAGTTTTGGTCACTGTGAGGGTTTAAAAAGTGGTTATTCAACATGAGGCCTGATCCAAATGACATGTTGAATCATTTTTGGTAGAGTCCAAAAAATCCATTTTCTGATGAAAAACGATGACCCCGGACCAGTCGAACGTTGAAAAAATGGTCAATATTGATGAAATTTTAACATTTAATCTTTTGACTTTAAATGACGGTTGGATGTGAGTTATTACTTTTTCAACTAAAATAAGTGTGTTTAAAGTCATTTCTGTGCCTGAAATTGGTCAAAATTGAAGATTTTGAGTAAGCAAAACTCTGTAAAAATGGCAGTTTTGGTCACTGTGAGGGTTTAAAAAGTGGTTATTCAACATGAGGCCCGATCAAAATGACATTTTGAATCATTTTTGGTAGAGTCCAAAAAATCAATTTTCTGATGAAAAACGATGACCCCGGACCAGTCGAACGTTGAAAAAATGGTCAATATTGATGAAATTTTAACATTTAATCTTTTGACTTTAAATGACGGTTGGATGTGAGTTATTACTTTTTCAACTAAAATAAGTGTGTTTAAAGTCATTTCTGTGCCTGAAATTGGTCAAAATTGAAGATTTTGAGTAAGCAAAACTCTGTAAAAATGGCAGTTTTGGTCACTGTGAGGGTTTAAAAAGTGGTTATTCAACATGAGGCCCGATCCAAATGACATTTTGAATCATTTTTGGTAGAGTCCAAAAAATCCATTTTCTGATGAAAAACGATGACCCCGGACCAGTCGAACGTTGAAAAAATGGTCAATATTGATGAAATTTTAACATTTAATCTTTTGACTTTAAATGACGGTTGGATGTGAGTTATTACTTTTTCAACTAAAATAAGTGTGTTTAAAGTCATTTCTGTGCCTGAAATTGGTCAAAATTGAAGATTTTGAGTAAGCAAAACTGTAAAAATGGCAGTTTTGGTCACTGTGAGGGTTTAAAAAGTGGTTATTCAACATGAGGCCTGATCCAAATGACATGTTGAATCATTTTTGGTAGAGTCCAAAAAATCAATTTTCTGATGAAAAACGATGACCCCGGACCAGTCGAACGTTGAAAAAATGGTCAATATTGATGAAATTTTAACATTTAATCTTTTGACTTTAAATGACGGTTGGATGTGAGTTATTACTTTTTCAACTAAAATAAGTGTGTTTAAAGTCATTTCTGTGCCTGAAATTGGTCAAAATTGAAGATTTTGAGTAAGCAAAACTCTGTAAAAATGGCAGTTTTGGTCACTGTGAGGGTTTAAAAAGTGGTTATTCAACATGAGGCCCGATCCAAATGACATTTTGAATCATTTTTGGTAGAGTCCAAAAAATCCATTTTCTGATGAAAAACGATGACCCCGGACCAGTCGAACGTTGAAAAAATGGTCAATATTGATGAAATTTTAACATTTAATCTTTTGACTTTAAATGACGGTTGGATGTGAGTTATTACTTTTTCAACTAAAATAAGTGTGTTTAAAGTCATTTCTGTGCCTGAAATTGGTCAAAATTGAAGATTTTGAGTAAGCAAAACTCTGTAAAAATGGCAGTTTTGGTCACTGTGAGGGTTTAAAAAGTGGTTATTCAACATGAGGCCCGATCCAAATGACATTTTGAATCATTTTTGGTAGAGTCCAAAAAATCCATTTTCTGATGAAAAACGATGACCCCGGACCAGTCGAACGTTGAAAAAATGGTCAATATTGATGAAATTTTAACATTTAATCTTTTGACTTTAAATGACGGTTGGATGTGAGTTATTACTTTTTCAACTAAAATAAGTGTGTTTAAAGTCATTTCTGTGCCTGAAATTGGTCAAAATTGAAGATTTTGAGTAAGCAAAACTCTGTAAAAATGGCAGTTTTGGTCACTGTGAGGGTTTAAAAAGTGGTTATTCAACATGAGGCCCGATCAAAATGACATTTTGAATCATTTTTGGTAGAGTCCAAAAAATCAATTTTCTGATGAAAAACGATGACCCCGACCAGTCGAACGTTGAAAAAATGGTCAATATTGATGAAATTTTAACATTTAATCTTTTGACTTTAAATGACGGTTGGATGTGAGTTATTACTTTTTCAACTAAAATAAGTGTGTTTAAAGTCATTTCCGTGCCTGAAATTGGTCAAAATTGAAGATTTTGAGTAAGCGAAACTCTGTAAAAATGGCAGTTTTGGTCACTGTGAGGGTTTAAAAAGTGGTTATTCAACATGAGGCCCGATCCAAATGACATTTTGAATCATTTTTGGTAGAGTCCAAAAAATCCATTTTCTGATGAAAAACGATGACCCCGGACCAGTCGAACGTTGAAAAAATGGTCAATATTGATGAAATTTTAACATTTAATCTTTTGACTTTAAATGACGGTTGGATGTGAGTTATTACTTTTTCAACTAAAATAAGTGTGTTTAAAGTCATTTCTGTGCCTGAAATTGGTCAAAATTGAAGATTTTGAGTAAGCAAAACTCTGTAAAAATGGCAGTTTTGGTCACTGTGAGGGTTTAAAAAGTGGTTATTCAACATGAGGCCCGATCAAAATGACATTTTGAATCATTTTTGGTAGAGTCCAAAAAATCAATTTTCTGATGAAAAACGATGACCCCGGACTAGTCGAACGTTGAAAAAATGGTCAATATTGATGAAATTTTAACATTTAATCTTTTGACTTTAAATGACGGTTGGATGTGAGTTATTACTTTTTCAACTAAAATAAGTGTGTTTAAAGTCATTTCTGTGCCTGAAATTGGTCAAAATTGAAGATTTTGAGTAAGCAAAACTCTGTAAAAATGGCAGTTTTGGTCACTGTGAGGGTTTAAAAAGTGGTTATTCAACATGAGGCCCGATCCAAATGACATTTTTTATCATTTTTGGTAGAGTCCAAAAAATCCATTTTCTGATGAAAAACGATGACCCCGGACCAGTCGAACGTTGAAAAAATGGTCAATATTGATGAAATTTTAACATTTAATCTTTTGACTTTAAATGACGGTTGGATGTGAGTTAATACTTTTTCAACTAAAATAAGTGTGTTTAAAGTCATTTCTGTGCCTGAAATTGGTCAAAATTGAAGATTTTGAGTAAGCAAAACTCTGTAAAAATGGCAGTTTTGGTCACTGTGAGGGTTTAAAAAGTGGTTATTCAACATGAGGCCCGATCAAAATGACATTTTGAATCATTTTTGGTAGAGTCCAAAAAATCAATTTTCTGATGAAAAACGATGACCCCGGACCAGTCGAAACGTTGAAAAAATGGTCAATATTGATGAAATTTTAACATTTAATCTTTTGACTTTAAATGACGGTTGGATGTGAGTTATTACTTTTTCAACTAAAATAAGTGTGTTTAAAGTCATTTCTGTGCCTGAAATTGGTCAAAATTGAAGATTTTGAGTAAGCAAAACTCTGTAAAAATGGCAGTTTTGGTCACTGTGAGGGTTTAAAAAGTGGTTATTCAACATGAGGCCCGATCCAAATGACATTTTGAATCATTTTTGGTAGAGTCCAAAAAATCCATTTTCTGATGAAAAACGATGACCCCGGACCAGTCGAACGTTGAAAAAATGGTCAATATTGATGAAATTTTAACATTTAATCTTTTGACTTTAAATGACGGTTGGATGTGAGTTATTACTTTTTCAACTAAAATAAGTGTGTTTAAAGTCATTTCTGTGCCTGAAATTGGTCAAAATTGAAGATTTTGAGTAAGCAAAACTGTAAAAATGGCAGTTTTGGTCACTGTGAGGGTTTAAAAAGTGGTTATTCAACATGAGGCCTGATCCAAATGACATGTTGAATCATTTTTGGTAGAGTCCAAAAAATCCATTTTCTGATGAAAAACGATGACCCCGGACCAGTCGAACGTTGAAAAAATGGTCAATATTGATGAAATTTTAACATTTAATCTTTTGACTTTAAATGACGGTTGGATGTGAGTTATTACTTTTTCAACTAAAATAAGTGTGTTTAAAGTCATTTCTGTGCCTGAAATTGGTCAAAATTGAAGATTTTGAGTAAGCAAAACTCTGTAAAAATGGCAGTTTTGGTCACTGTGAGGGTTTAAAAAGTGGTTATTCAACATGAGGCCCGATCCAAATGACATTTTGAATCATTTTTGGTAGAGTCCAAAAAATCCATTTTCTGATGAAAAACGATGACCCCGGACCAGTCGAACGTTGAAAAAATGGTCAATATTGATGAAATTTTAACATTTAATCTTTTGACTTTAAATGACGGTTGGATGTGAGTTATTACTTTTTCAACTAAAATAAGTGTGTTTAAAGTCATTTCTGTGCCTGAAATTGGTCAAAATTGAAGATTTTGAGTAAGCAAAACTCTGTAAAAATGGCAGTTTTGGTCACTGTGAGGGTTTAAAAAGTGGTTATTCAACATGAGGCCCGATCAAAATGACATTTTGAATCATTTTTGGTAGAGTCCAAAAAATCAATTTTCTGATGAAAAACGATGACCCCGGACCAGTCGAACGTTGAAAAAATGGTCAATATTGATGAAATTTTAACATTTAATCTTTTGACTTTAAATGACGGTTGGATGTGAGTTATTACTTTTTCAACTAAAATAAGTGTGTTTAAAGTCATTTCCGTGCCTGAAATTGGTCAAAATTGAAGATTTTGAGTAAGCGAAACTCTGTAAAAATGGCAGTTTTGGTCACTGTGAGGGTTTAAAAAGTGGTTATTCAACATGAGGCCCGATCCAAATGACATTTTGAATCATTTTTGGTAGAGTCCAAAAAATCCATTTTCTGATGAAAAACGATGACCCCGGACCAGTCGAACGTTGAAAAAATGGTCAATATTGATGAAATTTTAACATTTAATCTTTTGACTTTAAATGACGGTTGGATGTGAGTTATTACTTTTTCAACTAAAATAAGTGTGTTTAAAGTCATTTCTGTGCCTGAAATTGGTCAAAATTGAAGATTTTGAGTAAGCAAAACTCTGTAAAAATGGCAGTTTTGGTCACTGTGAGGGTTTAAAAAGTGGTTATTCAACATGAGGCCCGATCAAAATGACATTTTGAATCATTTTTGGTAGAGTCCAAAAAATCAATTTTCTGATGAAAAACGATGACCCCGGACCAGTCGAACGTTGAAAAAATGGTCAATATTGATGAAATTTTAACATTTAATCTTTTGACTTTAAATGACGGTTGGATGTGAGTTATTACTTTTTCAACTAAAATAAGTGTGTTTAAAGTCATTTCTGTGCCTGAAATTGGTCAAAATTGAAGATTTTGAGTAAGCAAAACTGTAAAAATGGCAGTTTTGGTCACTGTGAGGGTTTAAAAAGTGGTTATTCAACATGAGGCCTGATCCAAATGACATGTTGAATCATTTTTGGTAGAGTCCAAAAAATCAATTTTCTGATGAAAAACGATGACCCCGGACCAGTCGAACGTTGAAAAAATGGTCAATATTGATGAAATTTTAACATTTAATCTTTTGACTTTAAATGACGGTTGGATGTGAGTTATTACTTTTTCAACTAAAATAAGTGTGTTTAAAGTCATTTCTGTGCCTGAAATTGGTCAAAATTGAAGATTTTGAGTAAGCAAAACTCTGTAAAAATGGCAGTTGTGGTCACTGTGAGGGTTTAAAAAGTGGTTATTCAACATGAGGCCCGATCCAAATGACATTTTGAATCATTTTTGGTAGAGTCCAAAAAATCAATTTTCTGATGAAAAACGATGACCCCGGACCAGTCGAACGTTGAAAAAATGGTCAATATTGATGAAATTTTAACATTTAATCTTTTGACTTTAAATGACGGTTGGATGTGAGTTATTACTTTTTCAACTAAAATAAGTGTGTTTAAAGTCATTTCTGTGCCTGAAATTGGTCAAAATTGAAGATTTTGAGTAAGCAAAACTCTGTAAAAATGGCAGTTTTGGTCACTGTGAGGGTTTAAAAAGTGGTTATTCAACATGAGGCCCGATCCAAATGACATTTTGAATCATTTTTGGTAGAGTCCAAAAAATCAATTTTCTGATGAAAAACGATGACCCCGGAACAGTCGAACGTTGAAAAAATGGTCAATATTGATGAAATTTTAACATTTAATCTTTTGACTTTAAATGACGGTTGGATGTGAGTTATTACTTTTTCAACTAAAATAAGTGTGTTTAAAGTCATTTCTGTGCCTGAAATTGGTCAAAATTGAAGATTTTGAGTAAGCAAAACTCTGTAAAAATGGCAGTTTTGGTCACTGTGAGGGTTTAAAAAGTGGTTATTCAACATGAGGCCCGATCAAAATGACATTTTGAATCATTTTTGGTAGAGTCCAAAAAATCAATTTTCTGATGAAAAACGATGACCCCGGACCAGTCGAACGTTGAAAAAATGGTCAATATTGATGAAATTTTAACATTTAATCTTTTGACTTTAAATGACGGTTGGATGTGAGTTATTACTTTTTCAACTAAAATAAGTGTGTTTAAAGTCATTTCTGTGCCTGAAATTGGTCAAAATTGAAGATTTTGAGTAAGCAAAACTCTGTAAAAATGGCAGTTTTGGTCACTGTGAGGGTTTAAAAAGTGGTTATTCAACATGAGGCCCGATCCAAATGACATTTTTTATCATTTTTGGTAGAGTCCAAAAAATCCATTTTCTGATGAAAAACGATGACCCCGGACCAGTCGAACGTTGAAAAAATGGTCAATATTGATGAAATTTTAACATTTAATCTTTTGACTTTAAATGACGGTTGGATGTGAGTTAATACTTTTTCAACTAAAATAAGTGTGTTTAAAGTCATTTCTGTGCCTGAAATTGGTCAAAATTGAAGATTTTGAGTAAGCAAAACTCTGTAAAAATGGCAGTTTTGGTCACTGTGAGGGTTTAAAAAGTGGTTATTCAACATGAGGCCCGATCAAAATGACATTTTGAATCATTTTTAGTAGAGTCCAAAAAATCAATTTTCTGATGAAAAACGATGACCCCGGACCAGTCGAACGTTGAAAAAATGGTCAATATTGATGAAATTTTAACATTTAATCTTTTGACTTTAAATGACGGTTGGATGTGAGTTATTACTTTTTCAACTAAAATAAGTGTGTTTAAAGTCATTTCTGTGCCTGAAATTGATCAAAATTGAAGATTTTGAGTAAGCAAAACTCTGTAAAAATGGCAGTTTTGGTCACTGTGAGGGTTTAAAAAGTGGTTATTCAACATGAGGCCCGATCCAAATGACATTTTGAATCATTTTTGGTAGAGTCCAAAAAATCAATTTTCTGATGAAAAACGATGACCCCGGACCAGTCGAACGTTGAAAAAATGGTCAATATTGATGAAATTTTAACATTTAATCTTTTGACTTTAAATGACGGTTGGATGTGAGTTATTACTTTTTCAACTAAAATAAGTGTGTTTAAAGTCATTTCTGTGCCTGAAATTGGTCAAAATTGAAGATTTTGAGTAAGCAAAACTCTGTAAAAATGGCAGTTTTGGTCACTGTGAGGGTTTAAAAAGTGGTTATTCAACATGAGGCCCGATCCAAATGACATTTTTTATCATTTTTGGTAGAGTCCAAAAAATCCATTTTCTGATGAAAAACGATGACCCCGGACCAGTCGAACGTTGAAAAAATGGTCAATATTGATGAAATTTTAACATTTAATCTTTTGACTTTAAATGACGGTTGGATGTGAGTTAATACTTTTTCAACTAAAATAAGTGTGTTTAAAGTCATTTCTGTGCCTGAAATTGGTCAAAATTGAAGATTTTGAGTAAGCAAAACTCTGTAAAAATGGCAGTTTTGGTCACTGTGAGGGTTTAAAAAGTGGTTATTCAACATGAGGCCCGATCAAAATGACATTTTGAATCATTTTTGGTAGAGTCCAAAAAATCAATTTTCTGATGAAAAACGATGACCCCGGACCAGTCGAACGTTGAAAAAATGGTCAATATTGATGAAATTTTAACATTTAATCTTTTGACTTTAAATGACGGTTGGATGTGAGTTATTACTTTTTCAACTAAAATAAGTGTGTTTAAAGTCATTTCTGTGCCTGAAATTGGTCAAAATTGAAGATTTTGAGTAAGCAAAACTCTGTAAAAATGGCAGTTTTGGTCACTGTGAGGGTTTAAAAAGTGGTTATTCAACATGAGGCCCGATCCAAATGACATTTTGAATCATTTTTGGTAGAGTCCAAAAAATCCATTTTCTGATGAAAAACGATGACCCCGGACCAGTCGAACGTTGAAAAAATGGTCAATATTGATGAAATTTTAACATTTAATCTTTTGACTTTAAATGACGGTTGGATGTGAGTTATTACTTTTTCAACTAAAATAAGTGTGTTTAAAGTCATTTCTGTGCCTGAAATTGGTCAAAATTGAAGATTTTGAGTAAGCAAAACTGTAAAAATGGCAGTTTTGGTCACTGTGAGGGTTTAAAAAGTGGTTATTCAACATGAGGCCTGATCCAAATGACATGTTGAATCATTTTTGGTAGAGTCCAAAAAATCCATTTTCTGATGAAAAACGATGACCCCGGACCAGTCGAACGTTGAAAAAATTGTCAATATTGATGAAATTTTAACATTTAATCTTTTGACTTTAAATGACGGTTGGATGTGAGTTATTACTTTTTCAACTAAAATAAGTGTGTTTAAAGTCATTTCTGTGCCTGAAATTGGTCAAAATTGAAGATTTTGAGTAAGCAAAACTCTGTAAAAATGGCAGTTTTGGTCACTGTGAGGGTTTAAAAAGTGGTTATTCAACATGAGGCCCGATCCAAATGACATTTTGAATCATTTTTGGTAGAGTCCAAAAAATCAATTTTCTGATGAAAAACGATGACCCCGGACCAGTCGAACGTTGAAAAAATGGTCAATATTGATGAAATTTTAACATTTAATCTTTTGACTTTAAATGACGGTTGGATGTGAGTTATTACTTTTTCAACTAAAATAAGTGTGTTTAAAGTCATTTCTGTGCCTGAAATTGGTCAAAATTGAAGATTTTGAGTAAGCAAAACTCTGTAAAAATGGCAGTTTTGGTCACTGTGAGGGTTTAAAAAGAGGTTATTCAACATGAGGCCCGATCAAAATGACATTGTGAATCATTTTTGGTAGAGTCCAAAAAATCAATTTTCTGATGAAAAACGATGACCCCGGACCAGTCGAACGTTGAAAAAATGGTCAATATTGATGAAATTTTAACATTTAATCTTTTGACTTTAAATGACGGTTGGATGTGAGTTATTACTTTTTCAACTAAAATAAGTGTGTTTAAAGTCATTTCTGTGCCTGAAATTGGTCAAAATTGAAGATTTTGAGTAAGCAAAACTCTGTAAAAATGGCAGTTTTGGTCACTGTGAGGGTTTAAAAAGTGGTTATTCAACATGAGGCCCGATCCAAATGACATTTTGAATCATTTTTGGTAGAGTCCAAAAAATCCATTTTCTGATGAAAAACGATGACCCCGGACCAGTCGAACGTTGAAAAAATGGTCAATATTGATGAAATTTTAACATTTAATCTTTTGACTTTAAATGACGGTTGGATGTGAGTTATTACTTTTTCAACTAAAATAAGTGTGTTTAAAGTCATTTCTGTGCCTGAAATTGGTCAAAATTGAAGATTTTGAGTAAGCAAAACTCTGTAAAAATGGCAGTTTTGGTCACTGTGAGGGTTTAAAAAGTGGTTATTCAACATGAGGCCCGATCAAAATGACATTTTGAATCATTTTTGGTAGAGTCCAAAAAATCAATTTTCTGATGAAAAACGATGACCCCGGACCAGTCGAACGTTGAAAAAATGGTCAATATTGATGAAATTTTAACATTTAATCTTTTGACTTTAAATGACGGTTGGATGTGAGTTATTACTTTTTCAACTAAAATAAGTGTGTTTAAAGTCATTTCTGTGCCTGAAATTGGTCAAAATTGAAGATTTTGAGTAAGCAAAACTCTGTAAAAATGGCAGTTTTGGTCACTGTGAGGGTTTAAAAAGTGGTTATTCAACATGAGGCCCGATCCAAATGACATTTTGAATCATTTTTGGTAGAGTCCAAAAAATCCATTTTCTGATGAAAAACGATGACCCCGGACCAGTCGAACGTTGAAAAAATGGTCAATATTGATGAAATTTTAACATTTAATCTTTTGACTTTAAATGACGGTTGGATGTGAGTTATTACTTTTTCAACTAAAATAAGTGTGTTTAAAGTCATTTCTGTGCCTGAAATTGGTCAAAATTGAAGATTTTGAGTAAGCAAAACTGTAAAAATGGCAGTTTTGGTCACTGTGAGGGTTTAAAAAGTGGTTATTCAACATGAGGCCTGATCCAAATGACATGTTGAATCATTTTTGGTAGAGT
The DNA here is from genome assembly GCF_964263255.1 of Lissotriton vulgaris. Taxonomy (NCBI): domain Eukaryota; kingdom Metazoa; phylum Chordata; class Amphibia; order Caudata; family Salamandridae; genus Lissotriton; species Lissotriton vulgaris. The sequence continues at coordinate 25,089 of NW_028242304.1, forward strand.
CCAAAAAATCCATTTTCTGATGAAAAACGATGACCCCGGACCAGTCGAACGTTGAAAAAATGGTCAATATTGATGAAATTTTAACATTTAATCTTTTGACTTTAAATGACGGTTGGATGTGAGTTATTACTTTTTCAACTAAAATAAGTGTGTTTAAAGTCATTTCTGTGCCTGAAATTGGTCAAAATTGAAGATTTTGAGTAAGCAAAACTCTGTAAAAATGGCAGTTTTGGTCACTGTGAGGGTTTAAAAAGTGGTTATTCAACATGAGGCCCGATCAAAATGACATTTTGAATCATTTTTGGTAGAGTCCAAAAAATCAATTTTCTGATGAAAAACGATGACCCCGGACCAGTCGAACGTTGAAAAAATGGTCAATATTGATGAAATTTTAACATTTAATCTTTTGACTTTAAATGACGGTTGGATGTGAGTTATTACTTTTTCAACTAAAATAAGTGTGTTTAAAGTCATTTCTGTGCCTGAAATTGGTCAAAATTGAAGATTTTGAGTAAGCAAAACTCTGTAAAAATGGCAGTTTTGGTCACTGTGAGGGTTTAAAAAGTGGTTATTCAACATGAGGCCCGATCCAAATGACATTTTGAATCATTTTTGGTAGAGTCCAAAAAATCCATTTTCTGATGAAAAACGATGACCCCGGACCAGTCGAACGTTGAAAAAATGGTCAATATTGATGAAATTTTAACATTTAATCTTTTGACTTTAAATGACGGTTGGATGTGAGTTATTACTTTTTCAACTAAAATAAGTGTGTTTAAAGTCATTTCTGTGCCTGAAATTGGTCAAAATTGAAGATTTTGAGTAAGCAAAACTCTGTAAAAATGGCAGTTTTGGTCACTGTGAGGGTTTAAAAAGTGGTTATTCAACATGAGGCCCGATCAAAATGACATTTTGAATCATTTTTGGTAGAGTCCAAAAAATCAATTTTCTGATGAAAAACGATGACCCCGGACCAGTCGAACGTTGAAAAAATGGTCAATATTGATGAAATTTTAACATTTAATCTTTTGACTTTAAATGACGGTTGGATGTGAGTTATTACTTTTTCAACTAAAATAAGTGTGTTTAAAGTCATTTCTGTGCCTGAAATTGGTCAAAATTGAAGATTTTGAGTAAGCAAAACTCTGTAAAAATGGCAGTTTTGGTCACTGTGAGGGTTTAAAAAGTGGTTATTCAACATGAGGCCCGATCCAAATGACATTTTTTATCATTTTTGGTAGAGTCCAAAAAATCCATTTTCTGATGAAAAACGATGACCCCGGACCAGTCGAACGTTGAAAAAATGGTCAATATTGATGAAATTTTAACATTTAATCTTTTGACTTTAAATGACGGTTGGATGTGAGTTAATACTTTTTCAACTAAAATAAGTGTGTTTAAAGTCATTTCTGTGCCTGAAATTGGTCAAAATTGAAGATTTTGAGTAAGCAAAACTCTGTAAAAATGGCAGTTTTGGTCACTGTGAGGGTTTAAAAAGTGGTTATTCAACATGAGGCCCGATCAAAATGACATTTTGAATCATTTTTGGTAGAGTCCAAAAAATCAATTTTCTGATGAAAAACGATGACCCCGGACCAGTCGAACGTTGAAAAAATGGTCAATATTGATGAAATTTTAACATTTAATCTTTTGACTTTAAATGACGGTTGGATGTGAGTTATTACTTTTTCAACTAAAATAAGTGTGTTTAAAGTCATTTCTGTGCCTGAAATTGGTCAAAATTGAAGATTTTGAGTAAGCAAAACTCTGTAAAAATGGCAGTTTTGGTCACTGTGAGGGTTTAAAAAGTGGTTATTCAACATGAGGCCCGATCAAAATGACATTTTGAATCATTTTTGGTAGAGTCCAAAAAATCAATTTTCTGATGAAAAACGATGAGCCCGGACCAGTCGAACGTTGAAAAAATGGTCAATATTGATGAAATTTTAACATTTAATCTTTTGACTTTAAATGACGGTTGGATGTGAGTTATTACTTTTTCAACTAAAATAAGTGTGTTTAAAGTCATTTCTGTGCCTGAAATTGGTCAAAATTGAAGATTTTGAGTAAGCAAAACTCTGTAAAAATGGCAGTTTTGGTCACTGTGAGGGTTTAAAAAGTGGTTATTCAACATGAGGCCCGATCCAAATGACATTTTTTATCATTTTTGGTAGAGTCCAAAAAATCCATTTTCTGATGAAAAACGATGACCCCGGACCAGTCGAACGTTGAAAAAATGGTCAATATTGATGAAATTTTAACATTTAATCTTTTGACTTTAAATGACGGTTGGATGTGAGTTAATACTTTTTCAACTAAAATAAGTGTGTTTAAAGTCATTTCTGTGCCTGAAATTGGTCAAAATTGAAGATTTTGAGTAAGCAAAACTCTGTAAAAATGGCAGTTTTGGTCACTGTGAGGGTTTAAAAAGTGGTTATTCAACATGAGGCCCGATCAAAATGACATTTTGAATCATTTTTGGTAGAGTCCAAAAAATCAATTTTCTGATGAAAAACAATGACCCCGGACCAGTCGAACGTTGAAAAAATGGTCAATATTGATGAAATTTTAACATTTAATCTTTTGACTTTAAATGACGGTTGGATGTGAGTTATTACTTTTTCAACTAAAATAAGTGTGTTTAAAGTCATTTCTGTGCCTGAAATTGGTCAAAATTGAAGATTTTGAGTAAGCAAAACTCTGTAAAAATGGCAGTTTTGGTCACTGTGAGGGTTTAAAAAGTGGTTATTCAACATGAGGCCCGATCCAAATGACATTTTGAATCATTTTTGGTAGAGTCCAAAAAATCCATTTTCTGATGAAAAACGATGACCCCGGACCAGTCGAACGTTGAAAAAATGGTCAATATTGATGAAATTTTAACATTTAATCTTTTGACTTTAAATGACGGTTGGATGTGAGTTATTACTTTTTCAACTAAAATAAGTGTGTTTAAAGTCATTTCTGTGCCTGAAATTGGTCAAAATTGAAGATTTTGAGTAAGCAAAACTGTAAAAATGGCAGTTTTGGTCACTGTGAGGGTTTAAAAAGTGGTTATTCAACATGAGGCCTGATCCAAATGACATGTTGAATCATTTTTGGTAGAGTCCAAAAAATCCATTTTCTGATGAAAAACGATGACCCCGGACCAGTCGAACGTTGAAAAAATGGTCAATATTGATGAAATTTTAACATTTAATCTTTTGACTTTAAATGACGGTTGGATGTGAGTTATTACTTTTTCAACTAAAATAAGTGTGTTTAAAGTCATTTCTGTGCCTGAAATTGGTCAAAATTGAAGATTTTGAGTAAGCAAAACTGTAAAAATGGCAGTTTTGGTCACTGTGAGGGTTTAAAAAGTGGTTATTCAACATGAGGCCTGATCCAAATGACATGTTGAATCATTTTTGGTAGAGTCCAAAAAATCCATTTTCTGATGAAAAACGATGACCCCGGACCAGTTGAACGTTGAAAAAATGGTCAATATTGATGAAATTTTAACATTTAATCTTTTGACTTTAAATGACGGTTGGATGTGAGTTATTACTTTTTCAACTAAAATAAGTGTGTTTAAAGTCATTTCTGTGCCTGAAATTGGTCAAAATTGAAGATTTTGAGTAAGAAAAACTCTGTAAAAATGGCAGTTTTGGTCACTGTGAGGGTTTAAAAAGTGGTTATTCAACATGAGGCCCGATCCAAATGACATTTTGAATCATTTTTGGTAGAGTCCAAAAAATCAATTTTCTGATGAAAAACGATGACCCCGGACCAGTCGAACGTTGAAAAAATGGTCAATATTGATGAAATTTTAACATTTAATCTTTTGACTTTAAATGACGGTTGGATGTGAGTTATTACTTTTTCAACTAAAATAAGTGTGTTTAAAGTCATTTCTGTGCCTGAAATTGGTCAAAATTGAAGATTTTGAGTAAGCAAAACTCTGTAAAAATGGCAGTTTTGGTCACTGTGAGGGTTTAAAAAGTGGTTATTCAACATGAGGCCCGATCCAAATGACATTTTGAATCATTTTTGGTAGAGTCCAAAAAATCCATTTTCTGATGAAAAACGATGACCCCGGACCAGTCGAACGTTGAAAAAATGGTCAATATTGATGAAATTTTAACATTTAATCTTTTGACTTTAAATGACGGTTGGATGTGAGTTATTACTTTTTCAACTAAAATAAGTGTGTTTAAAGTCATTTCTGTGCCTGAAATTGGTCAAAATTGAAGATTTTGAGTAAGCAAAACTCTGTAAAAATGGCAGTTTTGGTCACTGTGAGGGTTTAAAAAGTGGTTATTCAACATGAGGCCCGATCAAAATGACATTTTGAATCATTTTTGGTAGAGTCCAAAAAATCCATTTTCTGATGAAAAACGATGACCCCGGACCAGTCGAACGTTGAAAAAATGGTCAATATTGATGAAATTTTAACATTTAATCTTTTGACTTTAAATGACGGTTGGATGTGAGTTATTACTTTTTCAACTAAAATAAGTGTGTTTAAAGTCATTTCTGTGCCTGAAATTGGTCAAAATTGAAGATTTTGAGTAAGCAAAACTCTGTAAAAATGGCAGTTTTGGTCACTGTGAGGGTTTAAAAAGTGGTTATTCAACATGAGGCCCGATCCAAATGACATTTTTTATCATTTTTGGTAGAGTCCAAAAAATCAATTTTCTGATGAAAAACGATGACCCCGGACCAGTCGAACGTTGAAAAAATGGTCAATATTGATGAAATTTTAACATTTAATCTTTTGACTTTAAATGACGGTTGGATGTGAGTTAATACTTTTTCAACTAAAATAAGTGTGTTTAAAGTCATTTCTGTGCCTGAAATTGGTCAAAATTGAAGATTTTGAGTAAGCAAAACTCTGTAAAAATGGCAGTTTTGGTCACTGTGAGGGTTTAAAAAGTGGTTATTCAACATGAGGCCCGATCAAAATGACATTTTGAATCATTTTTGGTAGAGTCCAAAAAATCAATTTTCTGATGAAAAACGATGACCCCGGACCAGTCGAACGTTGAAAAAATGGTCAATATTGATGAAATTTTAACATTTAATCTTTTGACTTTAAATGACGGTTGGATGTGAGTTATTACTTTTTCAACTAAAATAAGTGTGTTTAAAGTCATTTCTGTGCCTGAAATTGGTCAAAATTGAAGATTTTGAGTAAGCAAAACTGTAAAAATGGAAGTTTTGGTCACTGTGAGGGTTTAAAAAGTGGTTATTCAACATGAGGCCTGATCCAAATGACATGTTGAATCATTTTTGGTAGAGTCCAAAAAATCCATTTTCTGATGAAAAACGATGACCCCGGACCAGTCGAACGTTGAAAAAATGGTCAATATTGATGAAATTTTAACATTTAATCTTTTGACTTTAAATGACGGTTGGATGTGAGTTATTACTTTTTCAACTAAAATAAGTGTGTTTAAAGTCATTTCTGTGCCTGAAATTGGTCAAAATTGAAGATTTTGAGTAAGCAAAACTCTGTAAAAATGGCAGTTTTGGTCACTGTGAGGGTTTAAAAAGTGGTTATTCAACATGAGGCCCGATCAAAATGACATTTTGAATCATTTTTGGTAGAGTCCAAAAAATCAATTTTCTGATGAAAAACGATGAGCCCGGACCAGTCGAACGTTGAAAAAATGGTCAATATTGATGAAATTTTAACATTTAATCTTTTGACTTTAAATGACGGTTGGATGTGAGTTATTACTTTTTCAACTAAAATAAGTGTGTTTAAAGTCATTTCTGTGCCTGAAATTGGTCAAAATTGAAGATTTTGAGTTAGCAAAACTCTGTAAAAATGGCAGTTTTGGTCACTGTGAGGGTTTAAAAAGTGGTTATTCAACATGAGGCCCGATCCAAATGACATTTTGAATCATTTTTGGTAGAGTCCAAAAAATCCATTTTCTGATGAAAAACGATGACCCCGGACCAGTCGAACGTTGAAAAAATGGTCAATATTGATGAAATTTTAACATTTAATCTTTTGACTTTAAATGACGGTTGGATGTGAGTTATTACTTTTTCAACTAAAATAAGTGTGTTTAAAGTCATTTCTGTGCCTGAAATTGGTCAAAATTGAAGATTTTGAGTAAGCAAAACTCTGTAAAAATGGCAGTTTTGGTCACTGTGAGGGTTTAAAAAGTGGTTATTCAACATGAGGCCCGATCCAAATGACATTTTGAATCATTTTTGGTAGAGTCCAAAAAATCCATTTTCTGATGAAAAACGATGACCCCGGACCAGTCGAACGTTGAAAAAATGGTCAATATTGATGAAATTTTAACATTTAATCTTTTGACTTTAAATGACGGTTGGATGTGAGTTATTACTTTTTCAACTAAAATAAGTGTGTTTAAAGTCATTTCTGTGCCTGAAATTGGTCAAAATTGAAGATTTTGAGTAAGCAAAACTGTAAAAATGGCAGTTTTGGTCACTGTGAGGGTTTAAAAAGTGGTTATTCAACATGAGGCCTGATCCAAATGACATGTTGAATCATTTTTGGTAGAGTCCAAAAAATCCATTTTCTGATGAAAAACGATGACCCCGGACCAGTCGAACGTTGAAAAAATTGTCAATATTGATGAAATTTTAACATTTAATCTTTTGACTTTAAATGACGGTTGGATGTGAGTTATTACTTTTTCAACTAAAATAAGTGTGTTTAAAGTCATTTCTGTGCCTGAAATTGGTCAAAATTGAAGATTTTGAGTAAGCAAAACTCTGTAAAAATGGCAGTTTTGGTCACTGTGAGGGTTTAAAAAGTGGTTATTCAACATGAGGCCCGATCCAAATGACATTTTGAATCATTTTTGGTAGAGTCCAAAAAATCAATTTTCTGATGAAAAACGATGACCCCGGACCAGTCGAACGTTGAAAAAATGGTCAATATTGATGAAATTTTAACATTTAATCTTTTGACTTTAAATGACGGTTGGATGTGAGTTATTACTTTTTCAACTAAAATAAGTGTGTTTAAAGTCATTTCTGTGCCTGAAATTGGTCAAAATTGAAGATTTTGAGTAAGCAAAACTCTGTAAAAATGGCAGTTTTGGTCACTGTGAGGGTTTAAAAAGAGGTTATTCAACATGAGGCCCGATCAAAATGACATTGTGAATCATTTTTGGTAGAGTCCAAAAAATCAATTTTCTGATGAAAAACGATGACCCCGGACCAGTCGAACGTTGAAAAAATGGTCAATATTGATGAAATTTTAACATTTAATCTTTTGACTTTAAATGACGGTTGGATGTGAGTTATTACTTTTTCAACTAAAATAAGTGTGTTTAAAGTCATTTCTGTGCCTGAAATTGGTCAAAATTGAAGATTTTGAGTAAGCAAAACTCTGTAAAAATGGCAGTTTTGGTCACTGTGAGGGTTTAAAAAGTGGTTATTCAACATGAGGCCCGATCCAAATGACATTTTGAATCATTTTTGGTAGAGTCCAAAAAATCCATTTTCTGATGAAAAACGATGACCCCGGACCAGTCGAACGTTGAAAAAATGGTCAATATTGATGAAATTTTAACATTTAATCTTTTGACTTTAAATGACGGTTGGATGTGAGTTATTACTTTTTCAACTAAAATAAGTGTGTTTAAAGTCATTTCTGTGCCTGAAATTGGTCAAAATTGAAGATTTTGAGTAAGCAAAACTCTGTAAAAATGGCAGTTTTGGTCACTGTGAGGGTTTAAAAAGTGGTTATTCAACATGAGGCCCGATCAAAATGACATTTTGAATCATTTTTGGTAGAGTCCAAAAAATCAATTTTCTGATGAAAAACGATGACCCCGGACCAGTCGAACGTTGAAAAAATGGTCAATATTGATGAAATTTTAACATTTAATCTTTTGACTTTAAATGACGGTTGGATGTGAGTTATTACTTTTTCAACTAAAATAAGTGTGTTTAAAGTCATTTCTGTGCCTGAAATTGGTCAAAATTGAAGATTTTGAGTAAGCAAAACTCTGTAAAAATGGCAGTTTTGGTCACTGTGAGGGTTTAAAAAGTGGTTATTCAACATGAGGCCCGATCCAAATGACATTTTGAATCATTTTTGGTAGAGTCCAAAAAATCCATTTTCTGATGAAAAACGATGACCCCGGACCAGTCGAACGTTGAAAAAATGGTCAATATTGATGAAATTTTAACATTTAATCTTTTGACTTTAAATGACGGTTGGATGTGAGTTATTACTTTTTCAACTAAAATAAGTGTGTTTAAAGTCATTTCTGTGCCTGAAATTGGTCAAAATTGAAGATTTTGAGTAAGCAAAACTGTAAAAATGGCAGTTTTGGTCACTGTGAGGGTTTAAAAAGTGGTTATTCAACATGAGGCCTGATCCAAATGACATGTTGAATCATTTTTGGTAGAGTCCAAAAAATCCATTTTCTGATGAAAAACGATGACCCCGGACCAGTCGAACGTTGAAAAAATGGTCAATATTGATGAAATTTTAACATTTAATCTTTTGACTTTAAATGACGGTTGGATGTGAGTTATTACTTTTTCAACTAAAATAAGTGTGTTTAAAGTCATTTCTGTGCCTGAAATTGGTCAAAATTGAAGATTTTGAGTAAGCAAAACTCTGTAAAAATGGCAGTTTTGGTCACTGTGAGGGTTTAAAAAGTGGTTATTCAACATGAGGCCCGATCAAAATGACATTTTGAATCATTTTTGGTAGAGTCCAAAAAATCAATTTTCTGATGAAAAACGATGACCCCGGACCAGTCGAACGTTGAAAAAATGGTCAATATTGATGAAATTTTAACATTTAATCTTTTGACTTTAAATGACGGTTGGATGTGAGTTATTACTTTTTCAACTAAAATAAGTGTGTTTAAAGTCATTTCTGTGCCTGAAATTGGTCAAAATTGAAGATTTTGAGTAAGCAAAACTCTGTAAAAATGGCAGTTTTGGTCACTGTGAGGGTTTAAAAAGTGGTTATTCAACATGAGGCCCGATCCAAATGACATTTTGAATCATTTTTGGTAGAGTCCAAAAAATCCATTTTCTGATGAAAAACGATGACCCCGGACCAGTCGAACGTTGAAAAAATGGTCAATATTGATGAAATTTTAACATTTAATCTTTTGACTTTAAATGACGGTTGGATGTGAGTTATTACTTTTTCAACTAAAATAAGTGTGTTTAAAGTCATTTCTGTGCCTGAAATTGGTCAAAATTGAAGATTTTGAGTAAGCAAAACTCTGTAAAAATGGCAGTTTTGGTCACTGTGAGGGTTTAAAAAGTGGTTATTCAACATGAGGCCCGATCAAAATGACATTTTGAATCATTTTTGGTAGAGTCCAAAAAATCAATTTTCTGATGAAAAACGATGACCCCGGACCAGTCGAACGTTGAAAAAATGGTCAATATTGATGAAATTTTAACATTTAATCTTTTGACTTTAAATGACGGTTGGATGTGAGTTATTACTTTTTCAACTAAAATAAGTGTGTTTAAAGTCATTTCTGTGCCTGAAATTGGTCAAAATTGAAGATTTTGAGTAAGCAAAACTCTGTAAAAATGGCAGTTTTGGTCACTGTGAGGGTTTAAAAAGTGGTTATTCAACATGAGGCCCGATCCAAATGACATTTTTTATCATTTTTGGTAGAGTCCAAAAAATCCATTTTCTGATGAAAAACGATGACCCCGGACCAGTCGAACGTTGAAAAAATGGTCAATATTGATGAAATTTTAACATTTAATCTTTTGACTTTAAATGACGGTTGGATGTGAGTTAATACTTTTTCAACTAAAATAAGTGTGTTTAAAGTCATTTCTGTGCCTGAAATTGGTCAAAATTGAAGATTTTGAGTAAGCAAAACTCTGTAAAAATGGCAGTTTTGGTCACTGTGAGGGTTTAAAAAGTGGTTATTCAACATGAGGCCCGATCAAAATGACATTTTGAATCATTTTTGGTAGAGTCCAAAAAATCAATTTTCTGATGAAAAACGATGACCCCGGACCAGTCGAACGTTGAAAAAATGGTCAATATTGATGAAATTTTAACATTTAATCTTTTGACTTTAAATGACGGTTGGATGTGAGTTATTACTTTTTCAACTAAAATAAGTGTGTTTAAAGTCATTTCTGTGCCTGAAATTGGTCAAAATTGAAGATTTTGAGTAAGCAAAACTCTGTAAAAATGGCAGTTTTGGTCACTGTGAGGGTTTAAAAAGTGGTTATTCAACATGAGGCCCGATCAAAATGACATTTTGAATCATTTTTGGTAGAGTCCAAAAAATCAATTTTCTGATGAAAAACGATGAGCCCGGACCAGTCGAACGTTGAAAAAATGGTCAATATTGATGAAATTTTAACATTTAATCTTTTGACTTTAAATGACGGTTGGATGTGAGTTATTACTTTTTCAACTAAAATAAGTGTGTTTAAAGTCATTTCTGTGCCTGAAATTGGTCAAAATTGAAGATTTTGAGTAAGCAAAACTCTGTAAAAATGGCAGTTTTGGTCACTGTGAGGGTTTAAAAAGTGGTTATTCAACATGAGGCCCGATCCAAATGACATTTTTTATCATTTTTGGTAGAGTCCAAAAAATCCATTTTCTGATGAAAAACGATGACCCCGGACCAGTCGAACGTTGAAAAAATGGTCAATATTGATGAAATTTTAACATTTAATCTTTTGACTTTAAATGACGGTTGGATGTGAGTTAATACTTTTTCAACTAAAATAAGTGTGTTTAAAGTCATTTCTGTGCCTGAAATTGGTCAAAATTGAAGATTTTGAGTAAGCAAAACTCTGTAAAAATGGCAGTTTTGGTCACTGTGAGGGTTTAAAAAGTGGTTATTCAACATGAGGCCCGATCAAAATGACATTTTGAATCATTTTTGGTAGAGTCCAAAAAATCAATTTTCTGATGAAAAACAATGACCCCGGACCAGTCGAACGTTGAAAAAATGGTCAATATTGATGAAATTTTAACATTTAATCTTTTGACTTTAAATGACGGTTGGATGTGAGTTATTACTTTTTCAACTAAAATAAGTGTGTTTAAAGTCATTTCTGTGCCTGAAATTGGTCAAAATTGAAGATTTTGAGTAAGCAAAACTCTGTAAAAATGGCAGTTTTGGTCACTGTGAGGGTTTAAAAAGTGGTTATTCAACATGAGGCCCGATCCAAATGACATTTTGAATCATTTTTGGTAGAGTCCAAAAAATCCATTTTCTGATGAAAAACGATGACCCCGGACCAGTCGAACGTTGAAAAAATGGTCAATATTGATGAAATTTTAACATTTAATCTTTTGACTTTAAATGACGGTTGGATGTGAGTTATTACTTTTTCAACTAAAATAAGTGTGTTTAAAGTCATTTCTGTGCCTGAAATTGGTCAAAATTGAAGATTTTGAGTAAGCAAAACTGTAAAAATGGCAGTTTTGGTCACTGTGAGGGTTTAAAAAGTGGTTATTCAACATGAGGCCTGATCCAAATGACATGTTGAATCATTTTTGGTAGAGTCCAAAAAATCCATTTTCTGATGAAAAACGATGACCCCGGACCAGTCGAACGTTGAAAAAATGGTCAATATTGATGAAATTTTAACATTTAATCTTTTGACTTTAAATGACGGTTGGATGTGAGTTATTACTTTTTCAACTAAAATAAGTGTGTTTAAAGTCATTTCTGTGCCTGAAATTGGTCAAAATTGAAGATTTTGAGTAAGCAAAACTGTAAAAATGGCAGTTTTGGTCACTGTGAGGGTTTAAAAAGTGGTTATTCAACATGAGGCCTGATCCAAATGACATGTTGAATCATTTTTGGTAGAGTCCAAAAAATCCATTTTCTGATGAAAAACGATGACCCCGGACC